>NC_051162.1:134519651-134787630 GCF_013339745.2 Dermacentor silvarum
TGGAAACATCTCCGGGTTTGTTCGGCAGACTAAATAAGATTAGTTATTAGCGGAGAAAAGGAAGTGCAAGCTTCTTGCCCTTTCGAACTTAGCGCCAAAAGCGCAGCGCCGATATGACCGCCACAGCTACTGTGCACGGGGGTCCGCTTCGTGCAGCAAGAACGCCATCAGATTTGAGGAGTTCTGACGACGTGCCACAAGCAATTTAGAAAGGCTTGTTTAACTCGGGTTTCAGTGAAACTGAGATACGTTCTAATCGAATCCTAAACTAACGACGATCAACGATGGACCTTTCTAACCCTTCATTTGCTTCTTTTGCTCAGCTGTGAATCTTGGTATTCATTGTACGAATAGGTTTGTGACAGAGTCAAGCATGTTGGTTCTGAAAGGCACGACATTTAGTTTTAGTATACTGTATATTCTTGATCTGGCGTCATTCGTATCTGCTAATGTGACGATAATCTGTAGTGGAAAAGTCGGCGCGGTGAAAGATGCGGTGAAAGGTCATGGGGAGTTCTGTAACAGCAAAGCATCGCTTTCTGTCCGCTTCGCGCGTTTTAGAGAGTCTAGATAAGTTTCCCAGGGAATGTACCGAAAGCACTAAAACGGTCGACGTTTTTCGAAACGAGCCCGCAGAAACACACACGAGGAGAACACGCGACCAAGTACAAACCACATTCCGCTTCTTTGCAGTGTGTTAGCATCTCGCAAAGTGATGGTTCCATGCAAACGTTGTGCCCGGCGGTCCAACGCTGAATTTCATTGCATTTTACGTATAAGCATAACTGATAACCCGATGAAGGCTCCAGGAGCAGCGCACGTTTGTAAACATACACGGGTATGCTGACGGAGGCCAAAGTATCGAATAGTTGCCGCACCCTGAAGACTCGGAACGTAAGAAGCGCCAAGAAGGGAGATGCGAAACCGGCGCAGAAAGTGTGTATAATTCATTCCACGCGAAAAGAGTTACACAGCGCAAACATGCGCGGACGCACATGCGAGCTTCCTCGTTGCAGAAACTTTGCATATCCCGACCGAGAAGGAAGAGCGCGGGCCTCGAGTGCTGCTCAAGGTTGTCTCCCGCGATTAAAGCGGATGTCGCTGCGTGTCCGGAAAGGACAACACGGCGGCAACGAGCACTCACGGAGAGCCTGCGCCGAGTTCCGCGCTTCCCTAAATTCAAAGCGAGTCGGCAGGCGCGCCCACGCGGCGCTGCTTCGCAAAGAGACACGTGCGCGGCAATCCTGGCTCATTTGCATGAAACATGAAAACGCTCCTCCGCCGCGGTCTCGCTCGCGCTTCGGGGATGTCTGGTGCGTTGGGCTCGCGCCGCGACTCGTTTTAATGCGAGCGTAAGAAGAGTGCAGAAAGAGGAGGAACCCTTTGGCTCCGCTGAGACAACACCGTGCTGCGCCGCTATAGCGCTGGACGCGAGCTCCACTACGCGCCAGGAAGTAGTGCCGCGCACAGGCGGCCTTTGCACCCGGCGCAGGCAAATTTTGAACAGGAGCTAGGCTCAATGCCGACACACCCGAACTATCAATGGATGTGATCCACCGCGGTATAGGCGATTTCGTCAAAGGAAAAAAAAAATAGTCATCCAGACGTCATTCACTGCTGCTAAAGTATACTGCGCGCAACCGCGGACGCATGACCCTGCAGAGCACAACGCTGACAGTACTGAGATTTCCAAATGTTAGCATATCGTAATTGAAGCTTCCAAAGGACCTATTTGCCGCTGGGCACACGAACGCAAAGACAGGGAACATGAAAGGAAATTTCTTGCGTTTATCTGCCTAGCGGTAAGCTGGAAACCATCAACTTCTGAAGCTGCCCGCACCCAGTCGAACAAGGTGTTGGCTTCGGTGCTGCAGTAGCACTTATCGTAACCTACGGGCAAACATTTTCACCTTACCAAGCTCGTTTTCCTTTTCTCTCACGCGTCGGCACGTCTCGGCGATTGTACAGCAAAGAGGCATCTGCGACTGTCCGCCATGCCTTTACCGATTGGGTGAAGCAATTACCGCGGTGCTGCTGCTGCACAGCATGAGCGAGGACAACGCCATGGAGTTGCTCCTCCCTCGGAGCACAAAATGGTGGCCCAGAAAGGCCTGCGCTCTGAAGCCGGGACAGAGCGGGATGAAACTGCCTCCGCCCATTTCTACAACGCCGTGTCGAAACCGAGGGAACAACACGCACGCAGTCGGCAATCGCTCCCGAATGATCGCGACCAGCGGCCGTAAACCGAGCCTGCAATTTCTCTGCGCAACTCCTTTCGGTCCCTGTTCTCACTCTCTCTCTCTCTCCGCATTGAACAGAGGAGAGACTACACATGAACAGCTCTTGAAAGAAAGAAAGGGTAAACACGAAGCATGCGCTGCTTCGAAGGAAGAGCGAACTGCGTGCGACCCGGAAAACACGCAGCAAATATACGCTGAGAAAATTGAATGAGCTTGCACCGCATGTAACCCCCTTCTCGAAGTGGATTCCTATGCGGCTCGCTGTAAAAAAGATGCTTCGCTAAGAACCCCGCAACGTTGTGCAACGTGCGGCTGGTCGCACTCGTCGAAAAAGTACAGCCACCGACGTTGCGAGCGTCAGTCTCAGCGACCGATATCCAAAGATAACATCGGCTTGGAATAGCTCAATGCCTTCAAATCCGCATGTTTAATAGCATAAAGGTTGCAGCAACTGTGTCGCGTGCATAACATCACCACGCCGGTGCGTGACTTCGGCGAGACATGCGCAGAAGCAGAAGGCAGGGCAATGCAGGGGCCTATTATACCCGCCTCTATCGCCATAAAAACATGCCTGCTCTTTGCGGCCAAGTGAATGACGCCCCCCGCGCATCGCGCAGCTATATACGGCGACGCACAGCGAGGTGCCTTCTGAAACGTTACCGAAGGAAAACATGAAATCGTGATAGAACACAAATGCCATGAAAAGGTTATAAGGACAACATTAAAGGCGTGCAAGTTTGCCCGTATATGGGTGTTCTTTCAATAAGCATTTGATGTTGTTTTTTTCCACGTCGCCTCTCCCACGTGCTCTCGTTTGTGTTACACAGGCTAGGGAAACGCATTTACCGAGCTTTCTAAACACAACTGCTTCTACTGAGCCAATGACAGGCACAGTGGAAAAGGGATACCAAAGAATGGCTTGAACTCGGATCGTAATTGGGTGCCTAGAGATTTTACTTGTCATGGTGCCGAAATGCACAAGAAAGTACAGGAGGAATCGAACATCGCTGACTTGCCCAATAATGCGCACAGAAAAAAGAATGAAGAAACGCACACATTGGAGTGCGGATGGTGCATGCTCGTTTCCTAACACCCAACCCCCACGCCGACGGGTCCGGCTCGGAATGGCAAGGTTGTATGCAAATGTGAAGACAGGCACCTCTTCGGGGCTCGAAAAAGGCTTCCCATTTCACGAAGGAGCGAAGAACTAAATAAAAGAAGGAAATGAGAATACCTAGGCTCGGCACAATTGGGATCGCTTTTAAGGGGATTCCTTCCCTCTCTCTGCGCCTTATTTAACTTTTTCTTTCATTTTCTCCCCGCCATATCACCGGCTACGCTGGCTGAAGACGGACACGAATTCCTTTTTCCATGATCGATGCAGGCAAGGCGGAGACTGTTCAGCTGTACAGAGCCTGCCTAAAGTCGCGTGCAGCGCTCCGGAAGTTGAATCTGGCGTCAGCCGGCATGCAAGGCCTCGCCCGCTCTCGAAATCGGTTGCAGACGACGCTGCACGGAGTGACACGACACGCGTGCTGCAATGAGCAAAGTCGTGCTCAGGTGAATCGCTACGCAGCAGTTAGCCTTCGCGACGGCATTACACTGTCCATTTGTTACTTGCGACGAGTCAGGGGCAAACGTGCATAGTGTCGCCATACCGTGCTTCCATGTGACCGTGCACTTCTATAGAGGGCGGTGACACGAAGATGCCAACTAGGACAAGTTTTCCTGAAGATATCACGACATGAAACTGCAGATACGCCCACGCCTGTGACGGCAACGTGCCTTCTTGCCGAGCTTAGTTTCTGATTACCGCCGTCAGCAGACGGCCCGTGGTCAGGGGCTCCTATATATATATATATATGTGGAGAGAGAGGGGTGAACTACACGATGCGGCATGAGCCCCCAGACGTCGCCCCTACACATCAGATATACAGGTACAAGGTAAATTTTGAAAAAAAAAAAGAAAAAGATTAATGAGAGGTATACAAAAATGCTAGATAAAGAACATGTATAGTATACCTGATTAAATCACGCAGGCTAGGTGACTATTTGTCGCCGCCCCATATGAAAGGGGATGCCATTAAATCGTCATCATCATCATCATATACTTCCGGAGCCCCTGGCCACGGTTTCGGTGACCCAACGTTAGCCTGTCGTGCAGCTATACCTAACTGCGCTTTAATCAACGCAGGGGTTAAGCCATCCCATCAACGAGTGCACAAACGTACTGTGGTATAAGCGCACGCTTCCAACGAAAACAAACACGCTTTACAAGCGCAGTCAAAGCCCGTCATGCACGCGCGCGTAGCTTCACGAACGGTGCACAGTTTTACCGAGACACGCGGTGTGGCTCGGCGCCGAATAGCGATGAATACGGAATTCCGCCCCCTTCGGATCGCACTCGTCACGGTGGACTCTGCGAAGCAAATGCGTAGAAAACGCATCCGAATACGACGCCTTTTCATTTCCACCAGCCCGCGTCAAATTCGGCATGCGCACTCCGCCTCACTTTTCTTTTTTTCCCTGCTTTCATTATCGTCGTCCCACATTTTCCAAACAGCGCCTGTGCTTTCCTTGTTTGAGCACCGGGACGAAGTTTATTCGCATAATCAGCTGCCGGAAGGTACGGAGAGGAGTAATAAACGGCTGCCGCTATCCTTTCACAAGTTCGCTCTTAAGTTTGATGAAATTCCCGACTTCTGCGCCGCCGATGTGCGCGTACATCGCCTTTTTTGGCTTTGTCACTTCGCTACCCCTTTTTGCGTTAGGATTAGAGGTACGCGAGCCTTCAGTGGCAATCATATTGCAGAACCCAACAACACAATTGTGTGCGTAGTAAGAGCATATACCGCACAACATGCCCTCGCTTCCCAAAATCGTCCGACTTAATCGCATCAGCAACAAAAGCAGGACGAAGGCGTTTCCCAGCGATTTCTAATTACCCTCGCCGTCTGACAGCCGAATATGTACATGATATTCCTTTATTATATATATTATAGTATATCACAATAATGTATATGGTGCATGAGAAAATAATTTACATACTGCATATACTATCGATTGATCACACTGGCACGTTCCGGACGCAATAATCAGTGCACTGATGCCCATCCATCCGCCAGACGCAGGTGTACCTCCTTTAATAAAACAGCTTTTGCAGACGTCTTTAACTACAGTGACACTGAGCCCGCGTACGCCTTAAGTTCGCAAAACCGATGCAGCGAGACAAAAGAAGCTTAACAACAGAAATATAAGTATTCTGCACTGTTCTCTGTGATTGCAAGAGCGTTCCTATCACTCTAACATGCAATAATAATAATAATAATAATAATAATAATAATAATAATAATAATAATAATAATAATAATAATAATAAAGAGCCAGATCTGAAGCCTTGACGTCCGTATTTCTCCAAAACGCGCATGGCATTCGCGCGGAGGCGGTGTAATGGAATCTCGTAATCGTATCCGAAATTTGTCTATGCAAGTGAATGCACAGGTTTTCCAAGATGGAAAGTTTTCGCAACGGCAGCACTTGTTACCCTGCAATCGTGTCGGAGCTTGACGTTCGAAACAACGTGTCGCTTTCGAAACATTCCTTTCGGCGGCTTTTGTGTAACGGGGCTTCGGGCGTGCAAAGGACAAAAAGAGACAAGAAATGACATTGGAAATAAGGGAATAGAAAGGCTTAGAAAAGGTGCACGTCAATTTCTATAGCACTCCAGTCAACAACGCGCCGACATATATGCAGCTGTCCTTCTGCGTAACGTAGTATCAGGGTCCTTCAATGCTATGCAAAACATTGATCACGCACCTGCGCGCTTTGTTTGCGGATGGAGGTATAAGCACCAGCTTTAGGAAGAAAACTTTGAAGCCGGTAAAATTTATATGGAATAGCATATCACCACTCATGTACTGCGGTAATGCGCAAGATGGAGTGAGTTTCATGAAAGGGAAAACTCATCCACCCGAGTGCAGCACCGAGGCCAAAAAGGAATGCAAAAACGCCTTAACGGGCGCCTCTCTCTGCTATCTCAGATGGTGGAGCGATCGCCAGGAAAAGGCGATGGTCCAGGTTGCCGCCCCCGGACCGGGACGAATTTTTCTTCAACTGCGAAGCTTCCTTTCTGAGAAACCCTCGATGGGTTTACTCTGTGACTTCGTGTTACACTCCGGTGGATGGTAACCTTTTATGAAAAGTATATTTAAATGCTAAAAAAATGGCGTAACGCGGATTTTGGAAGAGCACTGCTGTGGAACTTCGGCTCATCTATACAATTTCTTTCCTCTTGAAGCGACGTTATTCATGCTCACCAACGCGTTGTAGCTAAGTCTTTGACCCTCAAATGCTTTGTTGTGGACGTTAAATGCATGTTCCCTTATTTCGCTGCTCCCTTGCCAACCCAAGGCTGGCAGATTTATCAACAGCTAGCATCACCCGCCGAGATGGCTTAGCGACTATGGTGTTGCGCTGCTATGCGCGAGGTCGCGGGATCAAATCCCGACCGCGGCGGCCGCATTTCGATGGGGTCGAAATGCAAGAACGCCCGTGTCCAGTGCTTTGGGGAACGTTATCTCCTGGTGGTAAAAATGAATCCGGAGTCCCCCACCACGGCGTGCCTCATAATCAAGTCAGGGTCTTCGCACGTAATACCCCAGATTTCATTCATTCATTCATTCAACAGCTAGCACTGTGCATAATTTCCTTGTGAAAAAGAGGTAATAAAAAGGCGTCAGAACGAAGCGTGGGCGCTTGATGCGCGATATAATAAGCACGAGCTAGGAGACTAGTCATGATATCTAAGAAAATATCTTCCAACACATTCTGCATCCCAATAAAGATGTGGTCGCCAGCATGACCTGATCATGTTGCGTTTGATTCGAAAGACGTCACGCGCGGCCGCAACAAAGAACGGCCGGCGTCGTTGCGCACACTTGGCGCCGCGCGATAACGACGTAAATGCTTGGCCAAGATATAATGATCCACCGGGTTTCTCGTTCGTTCAGTAAACGAAAGAAACTCATAATGGCCGGCACTGCAGAGCAACCGAAGTGTAACAACGTGGAGGCTGCGACTGCGGCCGACGACTGCACAAAAACGGGTCGGAAATACGGGCGCGGTTGTCGCCTCCCCGGAACGACCCACAAACGGACGAGCGGCTGTTGTCTCCGCTGTCATATAGTCTCGGCTATCACGACTGGTGCACAGCGCAGTCGCCAGCAAGTCACGAGGTGCTCTTAGTTGAGAGCAGCTTTGCGAATTGGCAGCCCAATTGGATAGCGCCACCTATAGTCGCCCAACGATGCACGGCTGAGTATCGGCGCACTCCTCTACATGGTGCTTCGATCGGGGAAAAAGAAAAAGTTAGACAAAACGGGAGGACACGGGGCCAGTTCCTGCCCAAGGGGCGCCAAACGGAACGGGGGGAATGCTACACGGCAGCGTCGTGATCGTTCGCGGCCCCGGCGGTGCATTCCGTTCACGTTCGGCCCGCCCTCATAATTCGGTAGCTTTTATGCCCGCCTCACGCCGTCCTGTCGAGGACGCCACTTAGCGATTGTCCGAATTCGACGCGACAGGGAGAGGCCAATAGGGAGCCAGAAAGGAGAGAGCGAAGGTCGCGTCAGTCCAGAACGTCCTTTCTCCCAATCGGCTATACACGCCACGATTGTGCGCCCAGCCCCGGCACAATGGCGGCAGGAACCTCCGCCATCACGAGACACCGCCGCTGATATACATAAGCGGGAAAAGAGAGCGACGCCGTCGTAGCCGCGAACAAGAAGTTCTCTCGCAGGAAAACGATGCAGCATTGTGGAAACCAGGCATACCAGGAGTACAGCATACAGAAACACTGTTTCCATCATGGCTAAATTATCTCGCTCACGAGAACGGTTAAACAGATTTAGTTTTTGTACCGCGTTCAAAACATCGCGGTAGAAAAGTTAAATATCCCCAGTCGCAGCACTTCTCGTAAAACAGACGACGACGCAATGAGCGCGGAGTTTTCGTGCGCTCGTTTGGGAAAAGGACCACAGAATCATCCTCGGTCGATGCATGCATAGCTGATTGTTAAAATGCTCCAAGGATACGGCAATGACGAAGCCATTAGAAGCTTTCAACACAGCATAAGCGTTGCCTGGAAGAGGCGAAAGTAAGTGTGCCTAAAATAGCGCGTCAGTAGTGCAGCAAAATCCATGCTCCGTCTGTCGAAGATTCGAGATGACGCCTAAGCATCTAGCGTGTCCTCTTTGTGAGAGCTGACGCACACCGCGTTATCGCCCACGCAAGATGGCACTTGTTCGCACCACTTCAGCGTCTACAATGCTGCGCAGTTTTTTATGGAACCCAGCGCTGGCACATCCAAAACCAGGAACCCCGCACCGAAAGCCTCCGAGAAAGGAAGCAGAAAGAGAGCGGCGGCACGTTCAACGTACCACCGTGCGAGCAGCGCCGGTGTCGGCTCTCCGACAGTGAGAAGCGCACAGAATGGGATTAGCCCGGTTGTCAGCTTCGCGGCTGATCGAAAGCACGATGCTGACCGGCCTCCTCGTCAAAGCGTAATCACGACAATGTTCCCACACCAGGACCTCGACAACGTCAAAGAGCGGCGAGAAAGAAAAAGAAAACGAACAAAGCTAAACTAAAACGGCACGGAGCATCGACGAACGGTGACGAACAAAACGAGCAGCAAAGAGTTTTCTGTCCCCAATGCATGCAAATCAAGGACTGCGGCTCAGAGTGGGGAAGGAGAAGCTTGCGAAAAAGAGCGCGAAGCGATGCGCTCGCATTATCCGTCCGTGCCGCCCGGTCGTCGTCTTCGTGATTCGAGAATGAACGTGACGAAGGAAGCAAAAACAGAGCGACGGAGGTCGCTGTACGCACGTGGAAAGCACACACACACACACATGGGCAAAGGAGAATATCAAAGAGATGAAGCAGTGCTCTCGACGAGATCGATGCCGGCGTACTATACAGCGTTTTTCGCTCTTTTGCTTTGTTTTGACGCTTGTCAATCTCCGGGGGGATGCCCGGATGAAATGAACTGCAGCTTGCTGACGTGCCGAAGCTCTCGGCGGCGACTATTCTGTCGTTCTTTTCCTGTCGTCTGTTGTCGCGGCGGTGATGCAGACGACGCGAATTCCCATTGGCGCGCGAGACGCGGAAGCCGCGAAGGCAGCGGGCGACACAGAAAAGGCGACGTCGGGGCCGGAGCAGACGACGCTGTCACACAATTGTCAAATCATCGCGAAGCGCTTCTGGAGCACAATCAGCCTGAGAGTGTCCGAGCAACGCGAGGATAGGTCGAATGCAAAGGTTGCAGCCGGAAGGAGCACGCCGTGGCCAACAGAGGGCGCCCAGTAATAAGTTTTCTCCTTTTTTTTTTTCTGTACTTCTACCCCTTCCTTTTGGTTTTCTCTCCTTTGGTCTGAGTATATTACTCACCCATCACTAAGATCAATTCAGTTCTCAGTGTCCTTTTCTATGCTCTTCAGTTATCTTCAGCATACTGAGCACTGAGTTACAGCGGAGAAACTGCCGACTTCTGCCGATGTCAGCTATTCATGCATAGCGTGTCGAAATCAAACCAGTTCTGCGGAAGCCCACAAGGTAGAGAAAAGATGGTGAAAGGGTAAAATTGTCATCCACCAGATTGTTGCAGGAAGCTACAAAGGATATCTGCACACGTTTCTCAGAGAGAATTCCTCCTGGTCTGAGGACCCAGACGAAATGGCACAGAAACCATTCGGCATGGACTTTTTGGCACGTCGCAGTGTCCAACAAGCGGTAATTGAACAGATGGTTACCCAGCCCGACATCTCCGGTTTTCAATTCATATTCATTTGATTGCCTAAAGACCACCTCAAAAGGGGATCTTATATCTTACATCCAGACAGTAAAAGGGAAAAGTGAATTAGCTCTGCGGTGGAGAAACGTAAAAGACGGCTGTGTACTACACACAGCAGAAGCGTATGAAAAGATTACTTTTTTAGAGCGAAATTGGCAGTTTCGCCCGAAGGCAAGGCACTGAAAGCGATAAAGCAAGGTTTAGCATTGCGCTGAGCATTAAGCTGCTCACCCGATTCGTGCAGCTCAGACGAGTGCGTGTACCACAATGTGGTGCGCACACTGCAGCTTTCTCAGCAGGAACTGTACAGAGACGATCGCTCGCAATCGCGCACTCTTATCAAAGACTATTATCAGAGCAAGAGAGAAAGGCAAAGGAAAGACTCTGATGCACCGTTGACACTGTGTATCGGAGCAAACCATTTTATAATGCCTACCTCATCAGCCATCGCAGCAGAGTGCGACGAAGGCACTGCTGCAGCGTTTAAGGGCAATAGACCTGCACGTGCGGCTGTAGCAGGAATTGTTCGTTGTGCTATACAAGTGACACTGTGCTGTGATAGTGACTGGCAGTGAGCGCCGTGTCTGTGCTCTGTCACTTCTTATCTTTCTACATCTCCTCCCCCGTTACTCAGTGTATAGGGCTGCAAACCGCAATCTTACTTGCTTTTCCCTTTCTTCCGTCTTTATATGTATATCTCTGTACTGCAAACATTGCCAGAGGGAACTCGGTGCAGCGATCTTTCAGCTGCCATACAGAAGATGGTTAGTACTGCATGGATTGGTCTGATCTTCATGCTTGTCGCTTCAGACGTTCTTGTGGCTTTGTTAACTACACTTTATCTGCCTTTACAGGGGCCGTATTCTGAAACGTTCCACTGAAACGTTCAGGCGCGCGATGATTGGGTGTTCTAGCAAAATTGGATGAGCTGATTGGCTGGTTGAGCCCGACATCATTCAATTTTGCTCAACCAGCCAATCAGCGCGCGCCTGAAAGCGAAAAATAAATATCGCCGACGTGGAACGTTTCAGAATACGGCCCCAGGTAATGCAAAAAAAAAAAAAAAACATGGCGTCCATAACGTATTTCAGTCTCCTGCAATTGCTTCCGGCGCATCTAGTCAACCAGATGTGTTTCGGTTACTGGGCGGGAGCCGGCGGTGGGGCGTGGATTTGGACACCATCCATTGGCCAGCGCTTTTTCAGGACGTTCAACTGTTCAGGGCGCTGAAGGCAAGAAGACTCCGCGCGAGCCCAGTGAGTCTACACGAGCGGAGTTCTTTTTTTTTTTTTAATAGTCCGAGACGAAACGGCAACTCACAAAGGATATGGTGCAGGCTCCTTTGCTCTTTGCAACCACGCGCGCGTGGTTGCATTTGCATAGAGAAGCACAGTGACGAGCCGCCATCCATCTGGCCGTGGACGGGCGAAGGTTAACCGCTGAGAATGATGATGATGACGATGCGCCTTTAAATGTGATCGCAACGGGCGCAGGGGCAGTGTCTCGCCCTCACTGATAATTACTATCAAGAATATGTTTCTTTATGTTCCGTTTTTCAGAAAGCGACCTGATAAACGAAACAAAAGGCGGTAGGCGCTGTTCCCAGTGAAACACTTGACACACTGCAGCTTTATCTCACAAAGACAGATGTCCATCACAGAACTCTACACCTGAATAACCTCATTACTCCGCGAATGTGTTCACGTTGATGGTGAAGGGTATATAGACGTCGTAATATTAAAGACTGCAGAAGACACCACAAGCGCTTGTAGTGTCCACTCCTGTAGAGTCCTTGCATTGTCCGCGTTGCACCCTTTGCCATAAACACGCATCAACTCGGCCAACTTTCTATCCTGTGTTCACATTCATTGATTCTCTCTGTTTACCTTTATTTCTGCCCCATCTTTCCCTCGTCTCCCAACCCCGGGGTAGCCAAACGGCCATGGTTAACCTCCCTGCCTTTCCTTCCCCATCCGTCCCTCTCTCTCCCAATGATGGCTTGTGCAACACATTAACCGATCCTATGTCTCTTTATGACGGGCCCTACATTGGTTCATACCACGTGCTCGGGCAATTTATGAGCGCCAGTTGCATCTTTCCTGGTTTTAAATGCATGCATTTTAAATACATGCTCTTTGTCTGCTTTTATGGGTGATATTGATTTTGTTTAACGCTGAATTCGTTAAAATGTATGCGAGCGTTGTTACGCTGCACATTTGTCATTGTGCACTGCATGTTTAGGCTTCCCATGGCGTCACCGTTGCATTATAAAGGGCGCACACTCCCCGTCACGCCAATTAGTGGCTCTTCGCCTGTAGCCTCAACATCGCGTATCCGTACGTGATGTTGAAAAAAAGCTTGATCTGAAAACTCGTTAGCATAGCGACGCGCAATTTTGAATGATTGTTGTTTTCACGTAATAAGAAATCGGACAGTGTAACCAAATATGTACGAAAGCGATATGCATTTGTAGGCTGCTTTAAAGGTTTCCGAGAATGACGTCCTTGTGATCAACGAACGTATAATACTCGTGTGCGCTCAAAGAGTTGCATCCTGCAGTCCCCATCGGGTACAATGGGAAAACAAGAGTGCAACAGCAGTAGCATCCGACGGCAAGATTAAAGCTGAAGACGCCCACAGAAAGGCTTACTCAAACAATGATTTTTTTTTCGAAGCTCGGAGGAGGAATTATTCTCATGGACGGGTTTCTCAATATTTAGCAGGGCACAGAAAAAAGCGCGCGCACAGAGTGGAGAGACTGGTGTTTGGATGTGCACTGCTCGAAATGAGAGCATTCCAACTCGCCCGGTGCTACGACTCACCAACATAGGTCAATATGAACATTCGTGTATTCTTCCACGTCTGAATCAGCTCATTTCAACCTTTATCTTAGGCGACACAACCACACCTGCCCGAAGATCGCAGGTGACTGCGCGGAAGAGCAGTAGCCATTGCCTCGGGCTTCGCAATGTGCTTTCTTTTTATTCATTTTCAAGAAAACGGGGGCTTTGCAACCGATACGTGCAAAGCCGTTTCCCACTCACTGCCATAAGGTACCGATGCAGAGCTCCCAGGAAAAAAGCCAACAGTGGGGAGTAACAGAGCGCGCTGTGAGTCACACGTACTTTGAAGGCTGGCCACACTCCGCTTGAACGCGGTGACTTTAGTGGCCAGGAATTTCTCGCACAAAAGTTGGCGCTCGGGGCACTCATCGCTAAAACAACGTCTGCCAAGTCCACACAATTTGTAACTTCGTAAAGCAGAGCGTTGGGATACATGCTGGACGTTATACTTGTCCACTCGGGCATAACACTGCACGCACACACACACAAATAATAATAATAATAATAATAATAATAATAATAATAATAATAATAATAATAATAATAATAATAATAATAGCTTCGAATACTTACGGTCACCCAATTTGGCGCAATAGTTTTTGCATTGACACTATAGTTCTTGCGACCTAAACAAACTCGGTAACTTCCCGTAGACGCTTGCTTTTAGCTGTCATTGATTACTTAGCGATTAAGTTCGCGCTAGGCTCCTTCCTGTTCATCTGATTTGTCTGGCAATGGCAACGGTTTCCAGCCACAGGCAACGACAAGCTATTTACTCGTACATCTTTCGACCAAGTAAAAACTCAATGGCTGCGTTCAGGCGATGAAACTAGCACTTATTGTCGTGTTTGAAATGACCCACACGTAAACTTGAGAAATTTCAAGGTAGACTTTCACAGGCTAAGCGAGCCAATTTATAGCCAATATTCTGCGCTCAGAAAAAAAAAAGGAAAAAAAGAAAAAAGAAACGAGGACGTTTGAAAAAAGACAACAGGGATAACAAACGAAAGACAGACGTAGCTGACGCGTTCCTAAGTTAAAAAAAAAAAAGAAAGAGCGATCTTACTATGCACCAGACTATCGTTCGTAGTAACGTGATAATCCCATGCCTTAAATCTAATCATGATTGTCGTCATACGCGAACTCACGCGCAATCCTTGAGATATGTCATTCTTCAGGGTCAAGTTTGTAATCTTTTCCACGTGAGTCACAGAGGAAAAAGGCTACAAAAAGTTACAAATCGACTAACGAATCAATACACATTTATAAGTAATAAAGGCTGAATTGACACTTCCGTAAGTTTCTTAACAAAATTAAATTTCGGGCAGCGGATAACGCAGCTTCATGGGAGTCACAAATTGATTCTCGACCATGACGGACATTACTGATGTGCGGTATTATATTTCGTAGGCGATAGCCTCATCATTCAACATCTATACGCTTTCTATCCCTAAAATGAAAATAAATGCGCGCCCGGACATGACATGCGAGCCCCCACTTCATCACTCAATATTTCGCTTCCTTGATGTCAAAGCACCAGCGTCAAACGGAGGTCGCCTCTAACACGTTAGCGTGGGATAAATTTATGCGATGCTGAAACAGAGTCACGACCAACCCAAGTTGTCATGAGCTGGTCGTAACGCCAGTTGTTCAGGCACATGACCCTGACGTTGAAGAGAGAGGGAACAAAACAAGAAAGCTAGCTAGATCAACGGTGCTCAAAGTTTTACGTTCTCGAGGAGGAAGTATTTCAAGAATGCGCGATCAATATCAAACGTGAAGACTCGGAACGTGCGCAAAAAAAAAAAAAAAAAAATCCAATGCCTAACCGAAGAGAGTTGGAATGCTCGCAACCAACTTTTGCAGCCTGATAAGCCGTTTTTCATAAGCGCTGCAGCAACATACAGGCAAAGCGTTGAGGGACAACGTTCCGAACGCTGTTAGTTTACGTTTCTGTGATTGCGGGGGAGCTCCAAACGGTGCTGCACATATAAAGCGAAATACGCAGTATTGTACCAGACGAATATTTCTCGTGCGTTACGAGCGGCCGTGGATTCCCGCTAGCAGAAGCGTGAGGAACTATCGGACCACAGTACGGCGAGCAAGCGTCAAGTGATATCGCAGAAGTTACCAAAACCGTGAGAACGGCGCACATAAGGACAAAACACGTAGGCGCTGAACAGCGACTCACCTTCCTAGCGTATATCCATCAGACGCCGAAGTCGGAGAATCGCCGCCTGCAGCGCAGAGAGGTGTATCCGGGAGCGAACACGTCGTATCCACAAAACATGGGTGTGCAATCCAGAAAGACGCGGCGAAATCTCACAAAATCCCCGCGATAAAGCCAGCGGAACACCACGCCGACTCTCAAACAGCGCGCGGCAGCAGCCGAACGGGCACCACGAACAAAGGAACGGGAATCGCAGATCCTATTTGAAAAACAGTTACCGCTGTAGATCGTTGTCCGCGTAACTCCCCAGCCACCGTCAGTTCACAGTTTCCCAATGCAAACTGGCGCGAGAACAAGGCATCGCTTTGTTGTTACCGGGCCCGCCGCAACAAGACACGGCCGCCAGGAGAGGTAGCCTGCCGGCGGCGTCGTTACGGACGCCTGGGCTGTGAGGTGAAGCCGTTTGCTGCGATGTTGGCTTGACAAATCCTGGCTTGGTGGAAGTAGCAAGGCGCCGAACAGCAAGCGACGTTCTGCACTGCGCGTGAGGTGGTGTGTCGAAGGCAGGGCCGCTTCGAGATGAGGTGCCCAGTCTTGTGACGCGACCGCACGAGTGTCGAATCGCAAATCCTCCACCGAAACAACACGTAACTTCGCTGCCGCTTGCTCCGAAAGTGGATCGGCACCGCTGAAAGTATCCGTTCTGGCAACTAGAAATGAAAAGGAAGCACCGCGAGACCTCCCGAGTCGCTGCGAATCCTCGGCACAACAGACAACACACAGGGGCGCGCGGACTGCCAGCCCGATGCAGAGCTGACGGTCTGGGCTTGGCGCGGTCAATACTCGGCGGCGGCTCGCAGCGGCAGCGTCACACGCAGCCGCCGGTTCGGGAGCGGGCACAGCAGCGACGGCAGCGACTCCACGCTGCCACTGGGGAGGGAGAGGAGGAACGCTCGGCGTGGGGAGTAATGGACGAGTCCATTGGCTCCGAGATTCCAACGGGGGGAGGGAGGGTCCGCTCGTCTGGTTGCGCGCGGCTGGGGTGGTGGTGCAGTCCACTCTCGGCAGTCCCGGTGGAGGGAAGAGGTGGGTGGGTGGGTGTGTGTGTTCGAGTGCTGCCGCGGAATCGTCCCCACTCAAACGCGGGTGGCGGAGCTCACGGTGCGAGTCTGAGGAGAGAAACCCCGGTCTCGGGTAGTGCCAAGGAAAACTCGGTGCCGCCTGTAGAAGACGCAGGAGAGAAGCCGCGCGGCGGCGCGAGTAAATGGGAGTAATCAAGAACGGAGAGGGGAGCGAACGATCAGGCGCTTTGAAGAGCAGGAAGGAAAAAAAAAGAAAAAAAAAAAGGACGCCGCCGTGGCTTTTCGGAGATGAAATCAGAGAGGCTGTGGGGAAGTGGCAGGTGAGGGGTGCTCGGTAGCTGCTGCGCTACCTTCTCGTTCGCGGAAATGTCGCGAGAAGAAGTAAACAAAAGAGATGCACTTTGCCTCCTCGCAACGAAAGCAACAGAAGAGGTGCTCTCCACGGCAAGAAATACCGAGGTAGGCGGCTCGAAACAAACAAAACATATCGCTTCGCCTTCGGTCTCCCTCCAGCGCGCGTGCCTCTACCGTGGGCTTCACGGCGCGACTTACAAGTCACCCGGTGGAGAGCGCACAGCGGCGATTATGGAACTGCGGTGAAGTATGCGCAGTTTCAACTACTGTAATTAAAAGATAATTATCACTCGTGAAAGCGTTCGCTGGCATCTTACCGTCTTCCCAAATGGCAGTTTTTATTTTTAATATGATTAGGTTTCCCAGCAGCTGTTAATGGGCCAGTAGGCGCGACATATGCGCAGAAAGGACAACGGACCGTATAACTGATGCCACGTGCGCTGAATTAACAGTGAGTTTCTGACTTTATCATCATCATCATCCCGACTGTATATTAGGCAGAAAATGCCGGTATGTAGAGCAATACAACAGCAACATCACAAACACAAAGAAAGATAAGGCGTGGTATCACTAGACTGCCATCCTCTATTACGGGACGAAAGGACGACTATCGTGAGCAGAAACCCCTAATATATATATATATATATATATATATATATATATATATATATATAGCGTTATTTATTGTCAGTTCTTTGGGCAGTACCTATAGCGTATGTAATGCGGTCCTGTACAAAGGGTTGGGGGCCGAAGACCGCATTTTCTTAGGTTTTGACTGGTTGCCCTGATGATATCGTTTTGATCTCGCAACGATGCCCGGATGTTCTCGCCTGTTCTCGTTTCGTTCTCTCGCCGATTCTCGTTTTGATTGCCCGGATAACGGCTCTGGATTTCCGCTCATGGTCTCTTGAAGGTCGCCGACAACGGGAGCTAAGAGCATTCCACACTTAAAAAACTGGCGGCAAAAGTGCACTGCCGTGAGTTAAATTTTGAATTCTGATATAGGTTGTGCTGTCGAAGACAAGGACGCACTAACGCACACAGATGAACAATGTGGAGCGGTTTAGCAACTGATATTTATTGAAAACTTTCGGTCTTTATATACATACATCATTGAACAACCACGTGACGCTTCCTATCGCACTGACCAATTCAAGAAGAAAATTTATTTATCTGACAGCACAATCGACGGTGTGCCGACACATTTCCCCACTTCGCTGACAATGGCTTTCGCCTCTGTCGCACTCCCGTTTGCTTATCTGTGTATGCCTCACTGTGTCTTCGAAAGCGCAACCCATATCAGTAGGAAATTCCAACTCGCCCAAGAAGCAGCACTCTTTCTTTTTTTAAATGAACGCACGTGGGATGGTGCAACGATGGGGGTACTAGAGGACAGCGTAAAATGGTGCGAACCAAACATGATAATGAAGGGAAATAGCCGGACACATACTTGAGAAGTGAAGATGACCGCCACGACATACAGATACTCCAGAAACGCCAAATGCTGAATTTTGAAAGATATCCAGCACGCCACACACACGCGACACGCAACAAGAAGTCACGCAATCGGTACAACTGCGCGTCAGAAATTGTTGGACAGCTTTATTATGGCTATGCGTTTAACATAAACAAAATAACAGTACATGCTTATCGCATATATGTCACTGTAGCCACGATTTCGTGTGCCCTTAAATAGTTTAGTGAGTAGCTGATCTGTGTGCTGTCAGAATTATGACTGGTCTGCTTGCGCAGACCAGATATGTCTCGCAAACCTCGACACTTAAAGACGCCTAGCACGTCACTTGAGCGGTGGGGGGTACAGCTGACCGGCGATACCCTGGCGGGCCAGGAAGCGCTCGTCCAACAAGTTCGTCGCGCAGCCATGGCCAGTATATAAGTCCTGGAATGAGGACACCACCTACTCGACCTCAAGAGCAACGACCTCGATGATTGAAATAATTGTTTTCTCTCTCTCTGAATTTAACGTAAGGCATAGATTAACACACAACTGGTACTTCAGGGTAGAAAATAAAGTAAGCTAATGGCCTAATCTGTCATAATGTTGTGGGGACTGGAGCAACCGCGCGCTGGCGACGTTCGCAACCAAAAGACAGTGCGTCAGGTACAAAGTAGAAAAAAAAATAATATGTAAATGTGGCGTGTTTCATTGCAAAGCTACATTCATACAAAGAAGTCGCAGCATACGAAGAATTTATTAAATTGAGATATAGCACAAGGTAACACATTAATGTTTAAAGGTGCGGAGTTGTACACGTTTAGGCCGCACTACTTGATCAGCGTCCAAGCCGTTACATTTCAGCTGTCTTAGCCTGCACTGTTGTATTTCTTACTGGCAACAGCGCGAACCAAAAATGTGAATAGCCTGCACGCATATACAGTCAATCAAATTAGTTTGGCGGAAACCTGCACGCCGGTGGCAATTTCATGGGAGGAAGGGTTTCATTCGCACTCGCGCCACCAACGGCTATTCTCCAGCTTGGCGCGTTCCAGCGACACTGATCATTCGAAGTTCGATCCAGCGAATAGGGCAAAATTTAAAGCCAGCGGGTTACTTAGGCTCTATTGACCGTTTTCGTGGTTGGTGGTCGGAGATTGGTGGTGGTTGCACCTTCATCGCCGGTACAAAAGCGCCAATGCAAAGGGCTCTCGCACAACCGAGTTATAGATTGTTGAGACGTACGTGCTATCCACATAAATACTGCCGCTGTAGATATGCCGGTTAATGGCTCTGTTCTCTACGGAATTACGCTACACATCCTGAATATCTGCACTGCAACAAATATACGCCTTCGAGCGCATCGTCCCTTTAACAAAGCGAACAGCTTTCTAGAAGCGTTCGGCTATCATTGACAATGCCGATGGTTGCTGCACAACCTTTACTACTCATCTACGAAGTTTCCATTTCGAATAAATCGCGCGGGGTTTCTTTGCAACGTTATCCTGCGATCGTATGCGCGTAAAACTTTCCTTTCGACCATTCCTGAAGGAGAAAATAAAGAGCGTAACTGAGTGAATTTTGCTCTCTACCCTCGTGTCGTTGTTTAAGAACAATTTAAATAATAAACCAGTAAAGAACTACTACGAAATTTTACCAATATAGCGAAAAAAAGAAAAGAAAAAGAACTTGAATACAATATTTTGGTGAAGCTGCAGAACAAGTGGGCAACAGGAAACGGGAAAAAGAAAAAAAAAGTACGGTATGTCCTGAAGTTGCGATACGTTTCTTAAATTTTTTTCCTCAGTTAACCCTCGCCATTACAAAGTATAATAAAATATTGAAAAGGACTGACAACCAATTTTTATGGTACCCGTTTTTTTAGTGTGACTGAAAGCTGACTGGTCTGCGCGCGTGTCCAATCATACAGTGGTAACGCGAAAAACGCCGTGGAACATTTTTAATCAGAATTTTCCGATCTGCATTGAGGATGTTGTCGCGCTCAAGAAACATGATGCAAACAGCCATAGGTGAGCGCGATAACGATTATATTGCGGCATTGGAGGGAAGCAGACAAGTGCGGCTTCAGCTGTAAGAAAGTAATGTTTTGTTTATCAAGCCGCTCTTCCTGTGGTCCATGTTTTATGATGCATTGGATTACTTTTACAGTAATGGGTGGCGTCCGAATCCATGCCCCAGCGACGGCTCCCTCAAAGTAACACAAACTGATTTCGAAGGCCATGCTACTGCTAGCCGCCTGCGGTAAGCGTTTTTTCTTTTCTTTTTCTTCTTTTTTCTTCAAACCGAGCCAACCTAAGTGGTAGTATATGCCAGTATAGTCCCATTCATGGCACAATTCGCCCATAACAATAGGTATCTCACAGAGACCACAGACCTCGGGGTACTAATCCGCAACCCTCATTTGCGCCGCTATGCATTGAACAGCTCTGCCACTCCACTCGTTACCACGAAGGCATGCGTCGCTCGTTAGCGTGCACTGTTTTTTTACTTCGTAATACACAAAATATAGCGCAAAAGCCAAATAATATAGCGATATTAAGCAATAGGTATGTTGTACTTAATAACAGCCAACTTACTTACAGTAATCTCATATACTAGATCCGAAATCCCAAGACTTCACTGCCAGGCCGCGCCACGTACTGGTTTTTGAGTGTCCGATAATTGTATGGGAAGGCCGGAAGTGTAATGAAGTAGTGGAAATTCACCAAGGACTGAAGCAAGGATGCCCTCTGTCTCCATTGTTGTTCGCGCTTTATGTTAAGGGCATAGAAAGACGACTGGAAAAGAGCGAATTGGGGTTTGATTTATCCTACATGCGTAATGGACTAATGGTGCAACAAAAGATCCGCGGATTCATGTATGTGGACGATATAATGCTACTAGCGGACAATTCAAGAGATTTACAGACACTTGCGAATACGTGTGACAACGCAGCGACAGATCTAGGCCTTACGTTTAGCACGGAGAAATGGGGAATTATGATCGTGAATGAAGAGACGAGTAATGACGTGGTGTCAATTCAACGAGTCATACCCACAGTAAAGCAATACAAGTACCTCGACGTATACATAAACGAAGGAAAGACTCAAGCAACCACCAAGATAATCTGAAAATAAAGCGGAAGCAGATTGCAGCAATATTGAAACACAGTGCAGCAATATTGAAACACAGAGCACTGTGGGGCCCCAATAAGCATGAGGTGGTGCGTGGAATCTGGAAAGGAGTAATGGTGCCAGCGCTAACGTTCGCAAATGCCATTCTGTGCTCAAAATCGGATATCTTGTCGGGGCTGGAAGTTGACCAAAGATCGGTTGGCTTTGGGAACCCACGGCAAAACCACAAATGAGGCAGTTCAAAGGGACATGGGTTGGGCCTTGTTTGTTGTCAGAGAAGCGCAAAGCAAAATTAGTTTTGAAGAAAGACTCAGGAACATGGGCCAAAATAAATGGGCGGTCAAAGCGCACAAGTATCTGTACCTGAAAAGCCTGGACCCAGAATGAAGGAAGAGTTCAAGAAAATTGGCAACCAAGTAAAGGGTAATTGAAAGTGTAAATAGACAGCCAGAAGTCATCAGAAAAAAGAAAGTGAGAGAAACAGATATTAAATCAGGATGAAAAGAATGGAAACTAGAAAAAGACCGTGTAGATTCATAAGAATAAGAAGAAATAAATTAGAAGGGAAAATATGTGCGATAACACGAAGGGAAGTGCCTTGCTTTTTGAGGCCCGAGCTGGTTGCCTAAGGACAAAAACATACCGGAGCAAATATTCGCAACTAGATGAGGCATGTGTATGCTGCAGCAAACATCCGGAGACCACTCAGCACATCCTAATGGAGTGAGCGGTTGACATCGAAGAAAAACAAGGTTTTCTTGGAAGGCATTAGTGAGTCATGTGGTTTGTTGTTTATACTGCACTACAATCGGGATCGGCCCACATTTTTAGACTACACTATCCCCGGGATCAATCCATATGTTCCGTTGAGTAAGCCACACTTACAGTTTTGGTTTTAAGTGCGCGTAGCTTGATATAGCGCATCTGGGTCTCACTTCGGCCTTTTTGCTCCAACTACACATTATTGCTTGTCCACACATAGCTCGACGCTAACTTGATGCGTCTTTTTCGTTGCAAGCTCCATTTTGACGCCTTCTTCTTTATCCTACATGCGCTAGAAGGCCTCAAGTCGTTTATTTGACGAGTCGAAAGTGGCCAGGTATACCAAGATCCTACGAAACCCAAATAAACTTGAATTCTCCAAAGAAGACCTCGTCTTCAAAAAAGAAGCCGATAGACAGAGAAAGAAAATTGGGGCTCGCGTCACTGCGAATAGGTTTTCAGTTGTCGCTTGAGGGTGCTGGAAACGTGTCATGCGTCGTCGCGTCATGTGCAGAAGGCAGGTCATTTCGACTGCGAAAGGCGTGCATCAAATCAAGTTTCGTTAACCGCCTCACGTCTGATACGGCGTCATGCAACGCTTTGAAAGAAAACCGGATATAACCAATACGCCTGTATAGAGTGGAAGAGAAGTGCTCTTCATTTCGCAGCCGACACCTTCCGACCAGGCTTTGCTTCATTTTATCACAGCCGCTGTGAAAGTGCGCTGACAGAGGTATACACCGTGAAGCGACGCATCGTCAGCGGGCGCGGCAGACAGGCAAGACACCGCCGAGGACTTGATTCGAGCATCTCTTCTGTGTGTTCACTTTGTGCAGCATGCAGCGGGATGGCGCATACAACTATACGGCACGCGATTCTTGGTTCATTTATGCAAAAGGTATCTGCGCACAGCGGCGTTGCTTGAAGACGACTACAGCAGGGCGTGCGCAGTCCACAGTGCAAAAAGTAAGACCCTTACTGC
This sequence comes from Dermacentor silvarum, assembly GCF_013339745.2. NCBI lineage: Eukaryota > Metazoa > Arthropoda > Arachnida > Ixodida > Ixodidae > Dermacentor > Dermacentor silvarum. Next base: position 134,542,524 of record NC_051162.1, read on the forward strand.
AAAAAAGAACAGTCTGTATTCCCATCTGTTCCTCTTCAATTTCTAGTTGTATGATTTTAGTGTCACCGGCAACTTTTCGTCGTATGGTAAGCAAAACGAAATCACGTGAAGCACCGAAAAAACACTAAATGTAGTGAGTGAGCATGAACGCATAGAAAGTTCTGCACATGAGTCAAGCATCGAAGATGGTACGTGGAAACGCACAAACATGGTTATAAACAGGTATAGTAGAATAAATAAATGTATTACATTTTGTATTAATGTATTCACTCAATACTTTATATGTTACTGAATAATTAAGATATGTCATAAACCTTACTGTACTGCTATGTCTACTTCTATGTTGCACTGCCATCATTTTTGTCTCCAATGCTGATCCATTTTGTTTGTTAACTAATCATTTGCGGCCTTTGTTTTTTCTGGCTTTCTTGTAAATATTTGATCCGTGCTTGTAGCTGTACGCCCACCCTGCGAAAATCCCTTCCTGGGATTGCAGTATAAATAAATAAATAAATAAATAAATAAATAAATAAATAAATAAATAAATAAATAAATAAATAAATAAATAAATAAATAAATAAATAAATAAATAAATAAATAAATAAATAAATTTGAAATAGTTCGAGAACAAACACAGAAGTTTGCAGTGTCACAGAAGTGTGGACCAACGCAAGTGCACATGATTTGCATAACTTTCCACATAACTAAATGACCACAATAAAAAACTTGTTGTTTATCATATATCATGTGTAGTTCTTATATTAGAAAAGTTCTTTTGTACGTGATGGCGCTTCCTCTTTGGACGGCATTCGTGTGCCCGCTACTTTGATAGCCACGGCCTTGTAGGGAAACATTAGTCGCTGCAATTGCCAATCGAGGAAGTCACACAAACATTACTGCAGAAACACCCTATAGTGGGACTTGTCAGAAGTGTGTAAGCATTCTTTCAGGTCGCCCATCTTGCACACATACGTCTCTGGCCAACTCGAACGTGTCTGGTCGCATGATGGCGACGTTTGCTCGGTATCATTTGTTTTGTTTGTTAATTAATTTTAATTAGGCGTAAGTAACACTCATTATTCCTGATTAGGCTTAATTAATTAATTGATAATTACTATTAGTAATACTAATTAATTTAACATAACTTGGTCTTAATTATCATCACTAGTCTTAATTGCCCTCAACTAATCGTCATAACGCTTAGGTTATTTCATCGTAATTATATTAGTACCCTTTTGTTAACTGAAATTCTTCATTCCTCTTCAGTACTCACTATATATAGTCATAATCGTAAATCTCAGTAGTAATACATAGTCATAACGCATTCTCAGATATACACCAATAGGACCCCATGTACACCTCGTGTCACGTGTTACAGACAGCCAAACGGACGGACTGACAGATTTCCGAGGGAAGTAGCCCTAGAATGCTTACGCATTAAAAGAGGTTTTGCGAATACGGGTACAGATTATCCTAGTCAGTACATAACTATCTTGTAGCGTTTGTACCGGTGACCATTCTCAAGTATTTGCCTGTTTCGTGTCGTATCGTCTACCGTATAAGAACAGAATCGTCACCGTCTTGATGAATCTATTTATTACAGCACAGCTGTTAAGGGCTATTTCCCCCAGGATCGGTCGTCCGAAAGACAGGCACCAGAGCTGGCAGGGACACCCTGGTCACTCTGGGCATTTTTACTGAATGCGAAAAGGATAACGTCAGACAACTTGGCAAAGAAATCAGGCACGCGATTGCGGTTCGGTCCTCTCCCAGGAACGTCCACCCCGTCTTTAACCAAGGGAGAAGGCTCGCCCGCGCGAAGGCTCTTCTTGCCGAGGCTGCTACGGATTCCGCAGAAGCTGCCTTCGCAAACGCCGCCCAAAGGGGGAGGGAGGGGGGGGGGGGTATTCTGTAAGAGTCCACCTAGTGGACTGTCTACTTCGGCTGTCAGCATTGGCTGCCGCTTCACGAGTGCGAAGGAGACTGGCTGACACCTTCGCTCCCGTGAAGCGACAGCAAATGGCGACAGTTGAAGTGGACAGTCCACTAGGTGGACTCTTACAGAATACCCCTACAGGTGGTCAGCCGCGAAGCTTTTTGGGTAGCCGTAATAGACACCCACGAACGAGTCCACAACGCACTCTCTGTTTACACCAAGAATCTGGAGGTGGCCAAATAAATGACCATTGCACTCGCTCTGCTAGATCCACAGCACTCGGTAATCTATACTGATTTCAGGGCAGCCACTCGCGTCTTTGCTAGGGGAGTGGTAGATGCGAAAGTTACCAAGTTACTCGAAGGTAGATCCATTAGTCTCCACTCTATAGTCTGGTTCCCAGCCCATATGGGCGAGTTCGTGGGAGCACAGCGGAACCTTAACGAATCCGCTCATAGGCCCGCGCCTTAAATTCCCGTCGAAACATTCGTGAGCACAAAAAACAACTCTCCTCCTAAGGCCTTTAAAGATCAACTTCAGACATAACGAGCTCACCAAGCACTTTTATTTGGGACGTAGAGAATTCTCCCTTCTAAACAAGGGACTTAACAGGGGGCGGTCAGTCAATCTCCGCTTGCTACAGACGAACTCGTACTCCAATCTTTGGCGTATGAGCCGAATCAACCCAGACTACAACGGATCCTCCAATTGTGCACAGTGTGGCGGACATGTGAACTTGGGACGCATGTTGTGGGGAGGCCTCCTATCTGGAGGACAAGAACAAGTGGGACGACGCTCTTAGGCGCAGCAAGCTGCAAGACCAACTCTGGGCTTTCCAGAAAGCCCGCGAAGCGGCGGAGAGAATAGGGCTCCCAGTCCCGACGTGGGAGGTGCCCTCTACACCTTGAGGAACAGTAGGGTGTCCTTCAGGACAATTTTCGGGAATAAAGTTTTAGCACCACCACCACCCCCTGGATCATGTGTCCGCGTGTCGCAAAAAACTATCATCCTCAGCATTGGCTCGAGCGTGTCGTCTTCTTCCGCAGCTGGCTCGTTGGCGCCCCTCGGTTGGTGCTCGTGCCACTGCTCCCGCGTTCGTCGTCGTCTGCTTCCACAGCTGCCAGCGTAGAATTTCGCTTCTCTTCTGTCGTCGTAATGGGGAGGCCGCGTTTGCGGGGGTATAAACCATTGCTTAAGGGGGAATGAGTCATTCATGAGCAACTGATGACGTGTCCTAACGTGTTTGAGCAACGCCACCACGAACGCGCTCGGGAAAGGGCTCGTCGACGACGTGCCGATTCTAGATTGAGGGCTTCCGAAGCCCAGGCGAAACATCAGCGAAGAGCCGCGGACCCCTAGTTGAGGGAGTGCGATGTTGAGCCCGAACGTCAGCTTCGTCTTACCCTCCAGGAACCAGACAACGGTGGTGCACGCCTCAGCAACGCTAGCGCCAACTTCCCCGGTGCGACGGCTAGGTTTCAACGCGAGTTTCTCAACCAGAATGTTCATCATAGACATGTTCGGTTGGGTGATGCCCAACGACGATATGCCCATTCTCATCGTGCGGGGCAATATTCACTACAGCAGACCCACCATAGTCAAAGCTTCGCTGGCTTCCATCTTTACGGTAGTGGAAGGGCTGTGAATTACTTTCATTCCTTTTATTGCGATAGCAATTATATGGACACTTCAACCGGATTTCTGCCGTCGGCGTCGCCGTCGCCGTCGCCGTGAGGTTCCCTATAGATAAAATCTTCACCGCGCGCCGTATGCCCGAGCGGAAGCGTGCGGGGACGCGCGCTATCACGGAGAGCGAACGCACTCAATCTCCCACGCGCAAGCAAGGAAGCGGGAAGCCAGCGCCGGAGGGAGCGGGGGGGGGGGGGGCACTTCTACTCTGCCAAGAACCGCGCTCGTCGCTCGCTCGCACCGTCGCTTATCTCCACACGGCTCTGACCTTTATGCGCCGTGCATTCGCCGCTCAGTTTCCGTTGAAGCGATAGACCGCACGTACCTTCGCCCGCTGCTGCGGCGTATGCCTTGCTTCCAGCGTTTTGCCAGTCGTTGTCTGCAGTCATTCAGTGTGATCTATTCATGTTTGTTTGTGCGCGCTCACACCACGCTTGTTCAATCAGTTAGTAATAGTCGGGCCACATTTTCCAACGCACGCTACACATGCAATGCTGCCCGGGTCGGCAGTGCAGCGCTACAGGTGTGTCCCTTCGCACACGCTGCCCACGGGAAGCGCTTCTCACCAACACCACTGTTTCACACGCGCCTTCTCGTGGTCATCGAGTCTCTCTTCATGTCGGTCTACTAACGCCGCAGCACACCTGCTTACTTAATCAGCTCATGTTTACTACAATTCATATTGCTACCAAAGCCGCTCACCTTACTTCGTATGACATTGCTGTGTTGCTATCGCATTCATTGCTTCGCCCTTAGGGCGAAACTGTGACATTTTTTTTATGTCGGCGCACGTATACGCGCCACCGGAAAACAAGAATTTCGTCTTATGGCGCGTATCGCGATAACGGGTTCGTTGGTTAATCAGGTGAGGACGTAACGTCAAAATCGAATGTTCAAAATCGATAGGAGCCGTTCATTACGAAAAATGTGGTTCTTGTGGAACTTAACATCTGGTAAAAACCCTGGTGTATACAGGTTGAGTATGTGTTGTCTGATGAAAACAGAAGACGTAAATGACCCTGCCACATGCTGCTAACGTTGTGTGCTATTATCGCCTGGAGGCTCCCTACACCGCCGCTACCTCGTATGGCTTCAGCGGCGCACAGCGTTAACAGTACAAGGGGTTTTGTCCACAGTATAAACTCCGGTTATGCTAATTAAATGCCTAGAAATTGCAGCATAATCAGAGCAGCAACAGCAGCAGTAACAGCGCGCATTGGCAAATGCTTTAATTCGAGCACATCAAAGCGCCATCAATAGTAATTTGAACCCTCTCGTCTTCCATCTTGGAACTACGCTGTCGTCAGCTGGATGGCTGGTGCGCCAATGTCGTCGACCTGCAGCTATCAAACAAGCGGTTGCCAAGGGAGCAGTGCGCGAAATTGGGATGGGCAAGCGAGATTGTTCTTATATAGCCAAGGGGGCAAACAATCGAAACGCAGTAGAAGTTGAATCTAATTAAAACACGCCATGCGCACGCACACGCAAAAGCTTGCAGAGAACAGGTCCGCCCCCCTCCCATGTCGTCGAGATTCCAGAAGCTAATGAGCAAATTATGCCTTTACACGACATTCCCATTTCGAGTGCAGCGACGGTCCCCTCTCGAGGGAGAAGAAAATCTCCTCCCGGGGTGGTTCTGCGCCATCGGATTTCTCTGCGCATACGCGCCGTAACGTCAGCTGCGATGTTACGCTGCCCCAGATAGCTGCTCGTCGAACTGCGACATTTCACCGAGCGCGTTTGTGTTGCCGATGCATATCCGCATGCGCTCTTACTGTGTGGCCCGCCTCCGTTTGACTAAAACCGTGCACTGTTGACCAAGATACGATGCACCCACGGTGTCGCCAGGGCGTCTATTGCCCGAGTTTGGTCAGGCATTTCGCGACTCAGAATAAGAGCCCATCTTAGCTTTGCCGCGTCCTCCATACGGCCCTCGGTGTGTGCGGGCCGATTTCCAATATGCTGGAAAACAGAGCCACTGTGCTGAAAACTTTCAGAGAGAGCAAGTGATTAGGTTCTGGTGAGTTTCTTAGGCATGTGTGACAAAATCCTAAAGCTCGTAGCTAATTTACAATCACATAAAAAGTGTAGGGAAAAAACAAGAAAGAACCGGAAGAGTGGCGTCATGCCCTTTCAGGTTTTTTTTCTACGCTTTTTATGGACGAAACACCTCCTTGACGAACGCTTTACCAATAGGCCAGCCATCAAACAAATTTTGAAAGAATTGCAACGAACTTTGACACTGCTGGCGGGAGCCGCCACAGACGCTGACGCTGTTCTTGATGTATGTTTTAAGAATTTACATGATACGCTAAAGGTTCTTTTTCTTTTGCACATACTCCAGCGCTGCCCGTTATTGACCGATGGATTTATTGATGAATCGATTTATAAGAACGGTAAAGCAGCTCGAAAGACTGTACAGACAGAGAAACGTAGGGACACACAAAGCGCCATTGTAGGTCCCTATCTTCCTGCCCACATCGAAGGCGTTGCTTTATCGTCCCTATAATAACAAACCAAGTAGTCCAATCTTCAATCCCAACCAATTTACTCATTCATTTATCCAATATTTCTCTCGCTCAAGAGCCTTGTTTGACACTCTGGCGTGCAGACGTGGCTTAAACGTTACGTCTCTCAGAAGCTCCTGCCACCCCCCCCCCCCCCCCCCTTCTCCTGGAAGCTGAAAAAAAAATATTTTTTTTTCCCATAATATGCACATGTCATTCACAATCACTTCTCGCAATCGTCGCATGCTTGGTTTCTCGCATATACGCCGCCGTAGAATGGGTTGCATTAGTATGGCCCTTCCTTCAACTGAGTATCGCCAGCACCAGCTCGCAAAGCACTGCACGGTTCTGCTTCAAAGGCAGCTCGTACGCGGAGTCGCAGACTTCGAAACAAGCTCGTAATCAGCGCTCATCGTAAACACTGGCGACAGCATGAGGCCCGTATCGTTTCTCAGTCATTTGCTTCTTATCTCATTCTTTTGGCAAATGCTACTCGCGAGCATCGTTAATAGCGTCCTATCGCTCTAGAGAGCTATAGCTATAGAGTGCTTACTAAAGCGCATTGACAAAGACGGAAACAACGACAAAACAAGTAGCGACCATGGCAACCCAGCAAACAGTATTTGTCGACCAGTTTTCGCTTTGTGTTATTTACCCTTTGTTTGATCAGCGACTCTCGGCAAATGCTTCTAACAAAATTACTTACCGATTGTGCGATACCCGCCCTCTAGTGCTCTCGGTGGGCACGCAAAGCTTGACGTCATTACCCGCACGTGATAAGGTTAAATGTACGATTTCTATTAATGGGATCACGTTGTCACGTCATGGTTAACGATAATTAGAAGCCAACTCTGTCAGCAGAAATCATTTTGAAACGGGCTGGAATGCAGGTCACATATATGTGAATATTTGGAAACCGAATTTTTCTTAAACTTCGTCATTGGTCTGCCTGTCCTAGAACATTTATTGCGGGATAGAGATATTTTCTTGCTAGGACGGCAAATAGGTTAAACAGGGTGATGTTGACGGAAAGCCAGGGGCGGAGGTTAGCCAGGCTGATCTTGGATGGCTACTCTGCGCTGAGGACGCAGAAAATAAAAACATTTAAGTCAAGGGAGACGAAAAGTTAAGTGCGCACAAACGCATGGTCGTCGTGCAGCCGACCCCAAGAAATAAGGTTGTAGACGAAGAACGATGATGCCGGCGGATACAAAGGCGGTTTCTCAGTTTGCTGAGCCAATGGAATCAGCCTCACGTCTCGGCCACTCTTGCGCAAGATGCGTGCCACAGAGTTGAACTCCAGAAAGCCAGCCGGGCCACGCTAGCGAGATAAGGACAGTGGAAATAGTCGAAGTGAAGGGTAAGACTAGCTTTGCGCAGCGATGTACATGAAAGGTATTGACGGCCTGATGTCATCAAAGGTTAAGCGGATCTCTGACCATATTACAGTGAACTCACAACAGAGTCATTCCAACCATTTCATCAGCGTCGATGAACAGCGTTTGAAAGTAAACGCGCGTAGAGTTGAATGCTTGACTGTGTAATAAAGCAGGGAAACGCGCGTACATTTAGGAAAAACAAGAGTAAATACTGGTCATAAAGGAATCGTTTATCTCTATTTATTTAGACATCCGTAATATCTTACACTCTCCGGCCCAGAGCGTGGATGAGCGTAGTGGAACGACACAAGATTGGAATAACAACGGCAAAAAATGACGCACTGTAAGGATAGACATGCAAGAAGGGAGAGAAGGAAAAAGAGCGGGAACTACCGGAGGTTGACCAGTTTGTAACCGGCTGGCAACCCTTTTCTGGGGCAAGGAGTAGAGGGAACGACAGGTGACGGAAGCAGAGAAGATTAAAAAAAGTGAGATAAAGAGAGAAAGAGAAAACCGTGCGCGCACTAACGCAATGCAACGCGCTACAAGTCTTGCGTTCTTGCCCCCTTCCCCCCCAAAATGTAAAGGAAATCTTAGTGCCCTCCCACTCTGCGAAGAAGGACGACAAGCGAAGCTGTTATGTGTTCTTCTAAAATGACGAAATTATATGTACTTATGACTATATATATGCAATTGCAGCATCGAGACAAGGACACCCTAATCCACCTCAATCCTCCTTAATTGACCTTAATACACCTTGTTCAACCATATTCCTCCTTAATAAACCTTAATCGACCTCAATCCACCTTAATCCTCCTTCATCCACCTTAATTCACCTTAGTCGACCTTAATCCGCCTTAATGCACCCTAATCCAACTCAATCAATCCTAATCCTCCTTAATCCAATACGGACACAAAAGTTGGCGGGTGGTTTTTTTTTTTGCATCGGAACAAAAGTTGAACTGTTGACAATGACGAATACAACAAGCTGCTTTGAAAAAAAGAACGAGAAACATTTTTTTTTCGATTTTATGTTGCATCTTGCCTCCAAGCAGCCGCCGGCAGAAGCTGAAATTTGACGTCATAACACCCACCCACCCACCCGCGCGCGCGGCCGAGGTCGGCCACAGCCGTCTCAGTGTTTCCGGGGGTGTCGGCCCCTCGCAGCGTTTGTTTAACCTCTTTCGGCGATCGTCGCACGTGGTCAGTCTGAAACATCCCCGTCGGCGCTCGACGCAGGTGGTGCGCCTTACATGCACTTTCCCGCGGTCGTCACTCGGTATTGAGGTGTTCGTCGCGGCGGAAGGAAATGCCCAGACATTGCTGCTATACCAGCATCGTCGGACGTGACACGCCATCGCACACGTTTCCCAGAGACGAGAAGGTGCGTAAACTTTGGACACCTGCCTGTCAGCCATCCCGCCTAGCCTGGAGACATCTAAAAAATGTCTTCATTTGCGCGGACCACTTCGTCGACGATGATTATGTGACCCGCCCGGCTGTGCCGAAAAGCCTCGGCATGCCGCTCAAAAGGCAACACCTAAAGCCTGACGCTTTAGGCTTTAGGCGTTGCCTTTTGAGGCAACCCTGGCATTGTCCCTGGCAGCTCCGAGTAGCGAATGCCAGAACAGAAGTTTGCCCATTACCGGAGGCGTAAACATGAGTAGCCTAGTTGGTGGGACCACCGCGATCTCTACCAGACAAACACAGAGCCATTATTGCAATGCAGTGACGAAGTATATTCTTGTTTCGCTGCTGGTGTGAATTTTCCCAGTGGCGTAATCGTGAATACGTTGCATTATTAAATATATTTACAGTGAAGCTGAATGTGGCTAAGTTCTGGCCTAAAGTGCGCGCGTCAACAGGGTGTGTAGAAAAAAAGTTGCGTCAACAAAATTGAATCCACAGCGGCCCGTTTATGTAGGTTCCTTAACATAAGTGTCAAAACCAGTGATCGATGACCATTATGTCATAGTCTGCCCACCAATCCACCAATTAATTTGGATGATTAAGAAAAGTGTACAATCATTGCATTCTACCGGTGCTAACATATGGGGCAGAAACTTGGAGGTTAACAAAGAAGCTCGAGAACAAGTTAAGGACCGCACAAAGAGCGATGGAACGAAAAAGCTTAGGCCTAACGTTAAGAGACAGGTAGAGAGCGGTGTGGATCAGAGAGCAAACGGGGATAGCCAATATTCTAGTTGACATTAAGAGGAAAAAATGGCGCTGGGCAGGCCATGTAATGCGTAGGATGGATAACCGGTGGACCATTAGAGTTACAGGATGGATACCAAGAGAAGGGACACGCAGTCGAGAACGGCAAAAAACTAGATGGGTTGATGAATTTAGGAAATTTGTAGGCGCAAGTGGGAATCACCTATAGCGCAAGACAGGGGTAATAGGAGATTAGAGGCCTTCGTCCTGGAGTGGGCATAAATATAGGCTGATGATGATCATGATAATAATAATAATAAACAAAAATGTTGCTTGGCAGTATAACGTTTTCGGACCACTTCGTCATATATACGACATTGCTCTGCCAACTCTCCTTCGCTGAGTATAAGTTTTAGGGACTTCTTTAACCTTCCGTTGCTCGCCGCCGCAATTTTCGACAAGCCACCGCAAGCTAAGCAAGGGGAAGCGGACCAATCGCAGACGTCGGCACCACCCTCCTCAGCCGGTTATCTATTTCCACTGCCCTAGCTCAAAGCCACGAAAACCCTCGCTACTTCTGCGTGCTTCTCGCCTCTGGTTAGCCAATTAGAGAAGACTAGCTTGACAAGGTAGGCGCTGTTATTTGCTTTCAAAGCAAACGAAAGTTGCCTCTTATAAACGAGGACAGCATTGAATTGGGCTGTTGAGACAACACCGCGGGTAACTACCCCGATGTTTTCGTCGGTGGTTACGTAAATCTGACGTCAGGAGTTTGGAATAAAGTAACAATGGAATAGTTTAACGTTATACGGCCCCAACTCCGATGCTGCATATGCGTAAAACATTTATATGTAAAACACAAATGGTTTCCTCAGGTAACCCCTGGGCCAATTTAATGAAATGTGTCGCATTTTAAAGAGCAAGTTAATTTCTAGTGACTGTTGGAGCGAAATTTCAATTCAGGGCTTGAATTCTTTTACACTATTTTTTTTAAATTGTAAGTTAAGAGAATGGAATCCGTAAGGTTACAGATTTGTCTTTCTGCATAAACAACAGATATAGCCATTCTGCAAATTGCATCCGTTAGAGAATATTAAGTGGACAAATCTGATATATAAGTTTACAACTTATGTGAATTTGTTAGAATGTTTACAAGGGTTTTGCTAAAGTCATACACATATAGGAACAGTATGCTGCAGAGCAATGTGTAATAACAAATTTTGTCCGCTTTAGATGTACTATTAGATGCAATTTACAGAATTGTGATATCGCGTTTCATTGCTGAGTTAGAGATGTAAACCCGATGATTTCGTTTTGTGATGATTTGCGATTTCCGGCAATTTTTATGAGACAATCGACGACCTAAATAAAAAATCCGCTTCCAACAGCCACTAGATCTTAACGTTTTCTTTTAAGTACAACAAACTTAACAGTGCAGTGGTTGCTGAGAATGACGATTTCTCCTTTCCCATGTATTTAGATAGGCGCCCCCGAGCTACATCTTCCTCTTAAGCGAAACGCCGCAATACCAGCTTTGCTACTGCCGTCCATGGCTCCGGTAAGTCGGTAATGCGCAAACGTTAGGAAGTTTACGGACAGAGGACGGCGTTCTTAAAATCGCGTAAATTTTTCTTGCCTCTGGCGGCGTCCTCCTCCAAAACTACCATTGTAATGCTGGCGTTAACACCAGTAATAGAAGAAGGTAATATTTCTTCATTAGCCAACGGACTAGGACCGGCTACTCGACCATCTAGTAAAAGAAAAAAAAAGAAAGAGCGAAGAATTAAAGCATGATCGCATAGGTTAAAACTTACTTTTAAAATATATGCTTCCAATAAAGAAGTAGATCACCCGGTATAGCTGGGCTGATTAACTTGATGATACTGTGAATGCACCTTTGGATTCATATTCCCGGTAAGGACGTATTTTTGGGCTAGTTGCTTCTTCATCATCAAGTAAAAAACAGCGCCAGAATATGCACAGGACCAAACGACGAGTAACAGGACATACACAGGGCGCTCGTATTCCCGCCTCCCCGCAAAAAGGTAAAGTGATACTTTGGAGCGACGTGTTTGCTCACATTATCTACTAAATTGTTTGCTCGCAGAAGGCAATGACTGACAATTTTCTGCGTCCTTTTGAATTTATCTATTCGCTATATCTTCAACGTTCCTAGCTTGCCGACACAACCATCGTATCAAAATTAGAATACGAAGGTGCTCACCTATATATGCCGCCCTCTTCAGCCTCATGTTCTGGCATTCGAGTCCTGCCCTACCTCGCGCCTTCCAGCACCGCGATATGTTATCTCCACCACCAAGATCAGGAGACTACGTGGTGGATATACACCCACAAGGAGAAGTTCATCATGGCAAAAGCGCCACTAATACGAAGACACGTGTTCTCGCTAAATCTCCATTTCAGTAGCGCTTTTTACATCATGAAAGTTTACCAATACGCCCAACTGACAGCAAAGTTCACCAGCGGAACTCTGCAATGAGGGCTCCTTAGCGAGCTCATTGAAACATAACAAGTCTCATTTAGTCATTCAACAATACGATATTTTTCTTCCAAACCGACAAAAGTCGATGACCTTGACATTTTTATAGCACGTAGAAAAACAAAACAACGCAGGACGTAACACTATATTCTGGCCTAGTATAAAATATCCCAATAAGTCATGCATAATTTTACTTCGCAAGATGCAGTAGATGACGATTTTAAACTTGGTGAAATAAATTGGTTTGCGTACCAGGTCAAGGTTCCCTCCATCTACATTTTCGCCTGATGCTGCATAGTTTTCTGTAGTTTCTTTGCGCTAGCCTCCAAGTTCCTTTCTTTTTTTTTTGTTGTTGTTGTTGTTAAGTACGTATTTGCTATTTGCACGGGTTCGGGGTGATACAAACAAATGAGTAAGCATAAATCGACCGTGCACAGACTACGCCGGTTGCGTCCTTGGCGATACGGCGCACAACTGGTGCATGGTGCGCAACAGCGCCGGGACACAATGACGCGTGGCCAACCTGTCCGAGCCATTTCACGCGTCAAAGTGCCCCGATAGCTGACCACACGCGCTGGAGGCGTTGGGTCACAGCCTAAGGAAACAGGCCCGGTTTCGCAACGCGCCGGATTAAGGAATGCGCCGCCTGGCGGTCTTGCGAAACAGCGTGTACGAGTCCCGCGGGCCACGGAGTCGAGGCTCCGGTGTCGCAAGGCGCCCTCTGGTAACGGGGCCGTCGAACCTCGTCTCTTCTCCGTGTAGTTCGACGGCGGACACCAATTGCAACAGCACTCAGACGCTCTAAGGCAAAAGTGAGAGCATTTCGAGGATTTTTAGGTAGAACCCCCGTCCTCATGTTCCTTTAGTTCTTCCAAGAGCGAAAAGGGCCCCCATGGCGGTAAATTCGAGCAAAGTGAACATTTACTCATTTACGCAATTCCTCCGACGTGGCCCACTGGCGAACGCGCTTTTATAGGACTCGTCAAATATTCATATATCCGGCGGTGGGAGCGAGGAGCCTCTAGCCGTAGAAATCTGCAAACATAAAAAAAAGATGTGTAATGCTATAAAACTTGAAGTGTAAGCACTTGAGGATCGATGTAGCAACGCGCAGAAGGTGCAAGCTTCGATCCACTCCGCGTATAGAACGGTTCGTCTAGAGACGGCTGATCGTTGTCACCGTTTGGCTGTCCCGAAGCAGTTTGTCCAGTCTACGGAGTGATCTGCCGCATAGCATGGCCAAATCGTGCGAAGGAGATGAGCTTTCGGCTGATGTACGACGAGTCGAATCATGCGCTGCAAAGTTGAGTTGGCGCTGAAAACAAATGACGAGAGAAGAAGGGGAGGATCTTCCATGTGTTCAATGTACTAATTCACATCATGCATCACGCCAGGCTTTCGATCTTGGTTCAACTATTTTTTGAAGAGCGAAGCAACAAATGGGGCTCGTTAGCTGATGTTGCTTGTTATACCCGCTGTAGCGTAAGAAAGAAGGCACAGGATACGAAGGTAGGTGTGAGGAGCGTTTAGTGCGTTAATGTTATTGTCCGGAAAGCCTGCTTATGTAATGAATTATTGCTGACATTAACAATTAACAATAATGAATTATTGTTATCACCTATAACAATTGTGCCTAAGGAGGACGGTACTTTCAGGTAGTGCACAGACTACCGATTGATAAACCGACAGAAAGACTTGTTTTCATTTCCTATGCCACGGATTGATGACATCATTAATGAAACTGGAGGATGTCAGTGCTTTTCTCGATACGATATCTGCAAAGGTTATTGGAAAGTTCCTGTCCAAGAAGAATACAAGAAGTTTTCAGCTTTTGTTACACCTTTCGATGTACGAATCCAACAGGCTATCATTTGGCTGGAAGAGCCCCGGCGCCTGGGTTCAAGAAATGATGAACAATTTTTTATCTGCTTTTACTGGTCAATTTTGCACCGTCTACGTGGACGACATAATTGTGTACTCTAAAACAGAGCGCCAGCTTGCAAAGCATTTATCACAGGTTTTGGAAGCACTGAGTAAAGTCAAGTTGAAGATAAATGTCAGAAAAAGTGAATTCTTCAAGCGGTCTGTGGTATTTCTGGGCGGAGTGTTTGACGGCCACACGAAAATCACCAAAGCAGAGTCTGTCGAGAGGATAAAGACTTTGCCTAGGCCGCACGATTTGCATTCATTGCGAGTTTTTCTAGGTCTGTCTGGACACTTTCGAGAGTTCATACCACACTATGCCACCATGACGAAGTGCTTGACATCTCTAACACAGAAAGGTGCACCGTTTGTTTGGAGTGAACATTGCGAACAAACATATCAAGCACTTAATTGTCAACATGATATCTTCAGATCCAGTCTTGATACTTCCGGACTTTGAAAAGTCTTGAGCTCTGCACGGACGCATCACTTTACGAAACTGGGGCTGTCCTCTACAAAAGGGATGACTCACAGCCACCAGTGCGCCAACTCAAGGCTGTTGGTTATTATTCATACACATTTACGAAAACGCAAGGAAAGCACGCTACTACGGAAAAGGAAGCACTTGCAGTGGCAATGGCTGTAAGGTATTTCCGAGCATACCTTGAAGGTCGACAGTTCAAGCTGTTTACGGACAACAAAGCGCTTACCTATATTCTCAATCTCTCGCAACCCAAAGGCAGAATTGCGAGGTGGATCAACGAAATGCAACAACTCACATTTGAAGTGACCCACAGACCAAGGGACAACTTACCAGAAGCTGATGGCTGATGCATTATTAAGGCTGCATATTCCATCAGCAGCAAATACAGAAAAAGTGTGCGCCATCGACATCTGGGAAGGAACAGAGGGAGTTCGACTACAGGGCGAGAAGTTTTACGTGCCAGAGACACACCGGCCAAGAATCTTGCGACTTTACCACGACACCGCCGAATCGGGTGGGCATGACGGATTCTCAAAGACGTTCAGGAAGATAAACCAGCGCTTGAGCTGGGAAAGTATGAGAGAAGGTGCACACGTATATGTCCGCACTTGCCACCTGTGTCAAATGGCCAAAGCCAAATATAAACCTAGAGGGCACGAAATGGTCATTCCCACGTATTCGAGCGTACCCTTAGAAGTTGTCCACCACGAATTCGCTGAAGTCAAAAAGGAGGGGCAAGGGGTGCAGAAGACGCAGGCTATTCTTGTCGCCATTGACGAATGTACAAGAATGGCAGCAGCTAAATGTGGAAAAGAGGATGCCAACTCTGTAATTGCCCTAATGAAACGAGTCATCTTCAAGGCAACTAAAGTATTGGTCTCCGATAACGGACCTCCTTTTCGTAGCGAAAAACTCAGAAGATGGGCAGAACAGAGAGGCACCGCTCTGAGGTTTTCGACTCCGTAGCACCCGGAAGGCAACGCACTCGCAGAAAGGTTAATTCGTGACCTCAAGAAGTACTTAGATTTATATACCCTACCTTCGCTGGTGGGTGGCAATGTGCCTTGGAAGCTGCAGTGACTCACCACAATAACAACTATATGGAGGGGTTGGGCTGCAGTCCGTACTTTACTGCAAATGGAACAAGTCCTTGGCTTCCTGCAGATCCCCAGTTAGGAATCGCCAGCCGCGTTACTCTTCTAGAGACCCCCAAGACAGCCGAACAGCAAATTAAATATAAATTTGAAATTAAGAGAAACTTGGACAATCCGCACTATCGTAAGTTGCCTGTGATTGAACCTGGAAGTTTAATAATCGTCAAAAAAGGACTGAGTGGCCCCAAGGGTCAATTTAGTGATCCATACATGGTCACCAAAACGGCAAGTCAGCAAGGAATCCTCAAGTCGGTGTACTACGACACTCCGGCGAAGACAATCGAAGTTAGCTCCGTCGGGAACATCATCCTGTACCATCCCAGGAGGGATGGAGCCAGAGGCCCCGGAGAGTGTGGAGTGCCGTTAAGACGAAGTGGCGCGAGTGCCGGAGGCGAAGAGGAAGAGGAAAAAAGAGCTCCAATAAAATGGAGGAACGGCTTTATTTGTTTCCGTTGAGTTCTTTACATACCTTATATGCGTGAGCTATCTCAAGTGCTACCACTGCCGCTCGGATCCCCAAATGCACTGGCGAGCTATGCCTCTCTGTGTGGAACGACAGCAACGTCATCTGTGCACGCTACACGTGCATGATCGAGTAGAATAGCTTCTTTGCTCTACACAACGACACCAAAGCAAAATACCCGCCTTGGTGGCTCAGTGGCTAAGGCATGCGCTGATGAGCACGAGGTCGCGGGATCGAATCGTGGCGAAATGCAAAAACGCCCTTGTGCTTGCGTTGTAGTGCCCGCTGAAGAACCCCAAGTGGACAAAATTAATCTGGAGCCCTCCACTACGGCGTGCCTCATAATCAGAACTAGTTTTGGCACGTAAAACCCCAGAATCTAACCAAAGCAAAATGCGTGGGTAGTACGGTGGCCAAAATGTCAGCGATAATAGTTTAACACGTTTTCGTTACATGCGGTTTTCGCAAGCGAGCCCCTGGTACCCAACTGAAAGACGTCAAAACTTAAAGGAGTCCTGAACCAGCCCTGGGGTTCGGGGAAAAAAAATCACCGTTCGCGGATAGCATGCGCTGTTGTGAACGTCTCAGCTAAATTTTGCAGTCGTGGGCGGCGCGTGGAGCTCAAAGTCAACGCGCGAAGTCACCTTTTTTCTCACCCCCCCCCCCCCCCCCCCTTTTCAAACCAGGCCTTCTCCTCAGTCGTTTCGAATTTGCCGGCGACTTGCATATCTCGTCACATGCAAGATTTGCATAGAGTGGTGTTACTGGCTGATATAGCTGACATAAATCAAGAAGCGTGTTTGGATCAGTGCACTTCTTCCTACTGTTACTGTGCATATTTATTGACGTTGTTTAATAAACAGACTGAAGTAAGCGAAAGTCTGCTTTTCGAATTTTGTTAAGAATTCTGTACTTGCGGCAGAAGCCAATTATTGTCGGCTCACGCTCGGCCGCGGCTGCCCGCTTAGGAAATAAGCTTTGGCCACACTGCTTGTCGGTGTCGTAGTCATCGGGTCTTGCTAATTTTGATTAGTTATGAACATCCAACTAGCCTCGAACCCCGCTAAAGCTTAAGGTCAGGCCAAACGTACGCTTGCTAGCGCGTGCTCACTCCTGGCTGCTCCTGGCTGGTTAACATACGATTTCTCGTGCAACTGATGTCCGCCTCTGTGAATATACCAGCTCAAGGACTAGAATTATGTTACGGGCAACAGGCTATCCTTTAAAATTTCATAAAACTTAAAATATAGATATAAAAGTGTCACATAAAGCGCACCAACTTCAGTCACATGACCACACTAGGCTGTATCAGATTGCTGGTGGGGTGATGACGACAAAACTTTCCTCTGGTTTGCTGCCCTACGCTAGATTAATGGATATAAGGAGATTACAAAAAAAGAAATCTCGAAAATGAACATCTCCAAGGTGCCGTTCTTTGTTGCGAAATCTTCCCGGACCAGCCTAATTACCATGATTTGATGCCTACATGCGAGAGAGAGGGAGAGAGAAGCGAGGGAAGTAAAAAGCAGGGAGGTCCACCAGAATAGAAAATCTTCTCCGTTCATGCCTGCATTAGCAGATGCAACTTGCGCAATATCGTGAACCGGGTCGCAATGCGCTTTATGAATGGTGTTAATTGCGGGCACGTTTTGCACAAATCATTATACCTAAGGGCTTCTTACAACCCTGGATTAAGCATGCTATAGCATTCACATAGACGTTCTATGGACGTTTAATGAATTTGGGGATCGCACGCGCGAAGAACCGTCACTTTCCAGCCATACGTATTTCAAAGGTTGCGTATTATTACGGGAGAGAAAATTCCGGCTAAAGATTAGAGAGTACGGGTGCACGAATATTCGGAATTTTCCCATTGCATTGGCGCTCTTTGACCACGACGCATTGACGATGATGAAATTAACGAGAGAGAATGACGAAAGTGGTACAACGACAACGGCATAATGAGAATGGGATGACGAAGTGAAAAGGATGGCATAACGATGACAATGGGTTGACGACAAAGGTGTGACGACATTCGCGTGACGAGGGCCTATTGTGACGACGATGGCGGGATGTCGATGGTAGGACGAGGATCAGAGGAGGAAGCTGGAACGAGCACGACGGCATCACAACCAGGAGCGCTTACCCTGTGGCCCGAGCTGGTAGACAACTTGGATCAGTGGGTCACCATAAGAGAATAGATAGATTATATATATATAGGATACAAAGTTACTGAAGTAGGCAAAGAATGCGTATCGCATTAATATTCGTTTCTGTTCGAATAGAACGGTTAACAACGCCTTTAGAGTCGAGAGAGAGAGAGAGAGAGAGCGATGAAAGTAAGGAATAGTCCCGAATTGGCAGCAACGGTTGCGGTCGCGAGCAAGTTGCTAATCTACTCCTACTTTTGCCACAGCATATGCGGAACAATCTACGAGCTGAAGCAAGGAAAGGCTGTCACCTCTACACGTGCAGTGCCCAGCTGACCATTTCGTCACGACAGTGACTGGTCTACTGCGTCTGCCCTCTATCGGACAAGTTCCACCATATAAGCAAGCATTGTTGGCGCTGTCCCTCACTTTTGGCAGCAGCGGTTGCGGTCGCGAGCAAGTTGCTAATCTACTCCTACTTTTGCCACAGGTTGGTCCTTTTTTTTTCCCCAACCATATTTTTATCTGTCTGTACCGCTGCCGCTGCTGCCAAATTGCGTGCTGTTTGCAAAATGCCGACCAACGCTGAGTTGGCAAAAGAAATGGACACTTTACGTGCTGAGGTTGCTGCGATGCGTGACAGTCTTAACATGTTCAATGAACTTTTCGAGACCGTTAAGAAGCAGAATACCGATCTTGCTGTTGAAAACTCGGCTCTGAAAGATGAAAATGGCCACTTGGCACCCAGGGTTTCTGAACTGGAACAATACTCCCGACTAAATAACGTAGAAATAAAAGGTGTCCCTGCAACCAAAGGTGAAAGCTGTCTTGCGGTTGTTCAGTCTATGGGTGATGCTATAGGATGCAAAATCGCACCTGAGGATGTCGATACTGCGCATCGTGTACCAGCCAAAAAAGAAACAAATATTATTGCATGCTTCTGCTCCCGAGAAAAAAAAAACTGAGTTCATGAAAAAGGCACGCAAGGCTCGCTTGACCACTGCGACCCTTAGGTTTCCACAAAAGGATCAGAGGCCATTATATGTAAACGATCATCTCACGCAAGAAAGTAAACGGCTGTTCGCACAAGCTCTTGAACTGAAAAAAGCAAAAGGCTGGAAACACCTCTGGACAGACCACTGCGTAATCAAGGCCAGAAGGACAGATGAAAGCCGTTTCTACCGTATCTCTAGTGTGGGTGATCTTGCTGTTTTCACCTAGCTTTCTAGTGTTTGCGGCTGCGTATATTAACATTCGCAGGCATGTTTTCTTGTCTGGATCTTTAAAAATATTTCAGTGATGAAAGTCTCAAGTTATCGCTGATACATTTAAATATTCGTAGTCTACGAAAAAACTATGACAGCCTCATTGCATTTCTTTCGGTAACTAATCATAACTTCTCTTTTATCTGTCTATCTGAAACATGGTTGTCACTGGACGATAGAAATTTATATGCGCTACCAGAGTACAATGCAGAATACTGCTATCGTGATACGCCACGTGGCGGCGGATCTGCAATATTTATTAAATCGTCATTGCCATACAAACGCCGCAATGATCTTGCCTTTTCTAATTTGCTCTGTGAGTCTATATGGTTAGAATTGGATCAGAGTGTTTTTTCAATTGATGGCCGGAACACAGTGTTAGCGTGCATTTATCGCTCACCATCATCGTCATACTCTGAGTTTTGTCGACAGTTTGAAAAGTTGTTGCACACTGTTACGAACGAAAACAAAAATGTCATTATCTGCGGAGACATCAACATAAACATTATCGACCCTAATATTCCATCATGTTCTGATTATCTCGGGTGTTTTCTCAGCTATAGCCTTGCTTATTTAATTACTTCTCCAACTAGATGTGACATGACAGGATCTAATACGTTAATTGATCACATATTAGCCAACATTAGTACAGATTTTACAGCAGGAATCATCGAGCACAGCATAACCGACCACTACCCTATATTCCTGACTTTAGGTACAGAAACTTCTAAACCGACTGAAAAGAAGGAGAAAGTATACTTTAACTCCCAGAAATTTATTTCTATGATACATTCAAATGACTGGACCGCCGTATTATGTGAATCATGCGCTGAATAGGCTTATCAGTTGTTTTTGGCTGAAATTACTCGCTGCATTCACGAATGCACTACTACATTTACCATAACTCGTTTTTTAGTTCCCCTCGAAAACCTTGGGTCACGAGGGCGCTACTTCGATGTATCTTGAAGAAAAATCGGCTCCACAAAAGGGTAATTTGTGAGCCATTTAACTGTGACCTTAAATCTCGTTTCAAGAAATATTCTAACACACTTGCAGCCACACTTAAATGTGCCAAACGAGATTACTTTCAGAACAAGATCTTGGATAATGGCAATAATACGAGGCGCAACTGGCAGGTTATCAACGAATTCTTAAATAATAAATGTCGTGAGCATTTAACTAAAATAAAAACTGACATACAAACATACTGCCTTCCAGCTGATATCGCGAATGCCTTCAGTGAGCATTTCAGTAGTAGTTGCGATTCTCAAGCAGATCCCCCATTACCGACATTGCCTCGTCATCTTCATTCTTTCTACTTGCGACCTACGACTGCAAAGGAAGTTCTTCATGTTATATCTTCGCTTAGGTCTACTGGACCTGGCCTAGACTCTGTTCACCCATCTCGTATCAAGTTAGTCTCTAATGAACTGTCTCCTATCATAGCAGATATTGTTAACAAAATGTTTAAAGCAGGCATATTCCCCAATTCTCTGAAAGTTGGTAAAATAACACCTGTTTACAAAAAAGGCGATCGCGAACTTCTGAATAACTACAGGCCTATTTGTATTCTTTCATTTTTTAGTAAAATAATTGAACGACTACTTCATACACGTTTATCATCCTATCTAGCAAAATTTAATCTACTATCACCTAAACAGTATGGCTTTCGGCAGGGTTGCTCAACCGAGCTTGCGCTTCTAACCTTCACCGATAAAGTCAAGAAGGCAATCGACCAAGGCTTGCTGGTTGGAAGTGTATTTATAGATTTAACGAAAGCTTTTGACACCATTAATCACCAAATTCTTATACATAAACTTGAATCTTACAGCATAACTGGCCCGCCACTTCAGTTTATTTCTAGCTATCTAACCAATCGTACTCAAGTTGTTCAGATTGACGGCAAACTCTCATCTGCTAAGAACATAAATCTGGGCGTTCCTCAGGGCTCAATTCTAGGCCCGCTACTGTTTCTACTATTTATTAACGACCTACCTAACGTTTTGACAACTACCGACTGTATATTATATATGCAGACGACACGACTATTTTTACTTGCGCTAATAATGTCGACGAGCTACAGCGAAATGTTAACGTTGATCTGCATAACATAACTTCCTGGTGTCGAACGAACATGTTGTGCATCAATCCGCTAAAAACGGTTTTTATGGTTTTTCATTCCTTCCCGACACTAATTTCGAAATCTATATCTGTATGTCTCGACAACAACCTAATACCAATATCTGATAGCACAAAGTTTCTAGGCGTAGTTTTAGACAGGCACCTGAAATTCAATCTTCATGCGCAGTCGCTTGTCCGTAAGATTTCTTTTGGAATATGCGCCATAATCAAAACCCGCTCATATTTTCAGCCACACATTATCCATTCCCTTTATCATGCGCACATTCACAGTCATTTATCTTACTGCATATCAGCGTGGGGTAACACATACTTCGCACACCTCAGCCAACTTCAACGCCTGCAAAATCAGGCGCTTCGACTCATGACTTTCAGCCATTTCCAATCCAATGCAACGCCACTTTATTGCAGTTTAAACATTCATCCTGTTCATCAGCTCTTTCAGTTTAAGTTAACAATCGTGATATATAAGTTATTTCGTAATATTGCACATATAGATGGCTTTATCATTGAAACTTTTGTAAATACTAACGTTACTAGGTTCTCTGAACTCGATAACCGCCTTTTACCCGAAGTGCGCACCCACTATGGTAAGTTAACTACAACATTTGCGGGAATAAAACTGTGGAATTCTATTCCACATACCATTAAATCATCACCCACAGTACATATATTCAAGAACCAAGTTAAGAAATATTTTTTTTACAACTCTCTTCATCCTAACAACAGACTTTTGTGATTGTTATAATAATAATTGACGTAGCTATAATACTACATGGTATATTACCCCCATTTTTATTGCATTGTAAACTTGAATTGCTTGTTTATTACAGAAGTTTTCTTTGCCATTTTTTTTTGTCTTACTAAACAGCCTTATATTCTTGTTTTTCGCACTATTCCTTATTTTTTCTAATTGTTTGTAAAATCACCGTAACCAATGCTTGATCTATATCTCGTTTTTTTTTTTCATTTTGTTCATGTATGGGAGTCCCCCTGACAGTTCTTAACTTTGGGACTCCCTGTGTATGTACTAATTATGTATGCACTTCTCTGTAAAACTGACATCGTTGATGAATAAACATGAAACTTGAAACTTGAAACTTGAAACTTGAAACTTATTTTGCTGAGGATAGCTGCGGTTGTTGCGCAGGGGCTCCAATTCCTAAGTGAATGCATGAGGAAGGTAACTTCCGCTTAATCATTTCCAGTCACACCACCAGAAGTTCTTGCATTTAGGCAGCCCATATATGAATGAATCGTCCATGTTTATGCGAGGGTATTTAATATTTAGTTAGTCTCACCAGGTTTGCACCACTTTAAGATAACGTGCGGGGCTGTGGAACAAACGTGTCTCCATCAACGAACACAAAACTCCACGTGTACCTGGTGACGTGCAGTTCCCTTGTTTCATTACTGCCGTCCCCCTCCTCTCGTCATCGTCACCCGTCATGTGCCTCTTTCTTTCCCTCTCCCCTTCCCCCAACGCCGAGTAGCTGGCTAGAGGAATATACCTCAGGCCGACCTCTCTGCATTTCGTATCATTAAACCTCTCTCTCTTGTCGCGGAGCGCCATATAAATGAAAGCAGTATGTGTTTAAAAAATTTCTCAGATAATGTAAATAAGCGTAATCCCCCCCCCCCCCCTTTTTTTTTAACAAACCGGACTCCTTGTAAACTCTATATTTCACTTCGTTTAGAAATGAGAAAATATTCGGTATTTTACTGAGTTTGAAGGTATATTGCAGCAGTGCGATGGGTCAAAGACAAGCAAACAACCATAACAGGCTAGCGTTTTTATATATCTATGTAGCTTCCAGATGAACCAACTCGCCGAAATCAAGTTGTTGCTATCTACAGAGCTCGTAGGCCGCGGAAATCATAGACTGTTTAAAGCAAACCTATAGTCTAACCTGGCTGAAAGAGAGAGGCAGATTTATTAAATGAAAAAAGAAACGACGCTGGCTTGTCGTAGCCGGCTGCTCTTATCCCTGGTAGATAAGGGGAGAGTTTAAGAAAAGGTAATGATGATGATTAGGAGAAAGAAGCTGATGCGCGTAAAAAAAGAAGGAAAAAGCAAAAAAAAAAAAAAAAAACTAGAAGTAGAGTTGACCACTGAGTTCGATCTGTCTTTGAAAAAGAGAAAAAAAAAATTGTGGAAATTTTTATATAGTACGGGTATTGACAGCTAAAAAAGAGAGAGACAGAAAAAAAAAAAGGCGCTGCGGGGAGAAAAAGAAAAATTACCCGCGCAACTATTTATTCATTAAATATAATTATTCAGTGATAAAAATTATATTTTGCTGTTGATCAGAAGGTTGCCCGCACTGTACTGGCAGTACTGTGACATAAATTTATTTTCTATCGCTCGTGATGGTACCACTAAAATATGAACATTAACTCCGTGACACACTGCAAATGTAGATTTTCTATACGAAAATCGTTAGCAAAATAATATTTTCGGTTGCCATTTGGTTCGCTTTCAATATTGTTTACCGGCGCAACGCCTGTGGTAAAGTATAAGAAAACGAAATTAAAAACGCCCGTTGCTTCAGTAGCGTCAAAGCGTGTCGCATTGTGTCGCAGACGAGGGCAACAACCGGCAACCTCATTGGAAATAACTTCTGAAGCCACATTGTCAGGACGAGGCGACAGAGGCGGGGAGCATAGGTAGCGGCATACCACGGGGATCGTAGACTACTCCTGACGCCAACAATGGCGAACCCTTGTGTTGCAACGCCGCGCGACCAAATCGCGCGCCGCTTGAAATTTGTTTCGCTAGTTCGCAAAACAGCTGTCTCACCGAGAAGAATAATGGCCGCCGCGAGGCTCCAGTAACGATCGCACGCCGAGTTCAGGGACTCTCGGCTTCCTCTCTTATCTTGATGCCGGCAAGTTCACGTCTGCTACGCGTTGCCGGCGTCGTCTGCTGCTGCTGCGGCTTCGGCTGTGGCTGCGACAGCCAGTCGCGAGCCGGCCGTTGTGTTCCAGAGTAGGCGGCGGGGTGCCATTTTGTCATCCCTTTCGTGGACGGGAAGTTCGAAGACATTTTGTGCAATGGGTTGCGTATAGCGGTGTCTCGCACAAATTTGTGCGTCTCGCTTAGGCCTATATTTCTTTCTTTTCATTTATTTATGTGATCATTATTTGTTAGCGTATTAATATGAAAGTGTAATGATTTAGATGTTGAAAAAAACGCAGACACTCAGATTTTCGGTACACATGGTGTTTCGAATACCAAGTATGGAACACAATTACACACGTTGTGTGTCCTCATTTTCTTTGTACTTCCTCTAAGTCAGGGTTAGGGCAGTGGTTCCCACACTTTCTGGTCTTGGGGAACCCCACCTACCTTCCCAGAGTACGTGGAATCATCGTCATCATAATCATCAGCAGCCAATTTATGTCCACTGCAGGACGAAGGCCTCTCCTAGCGATCTCCAATTACCGCTTTTTTTGAGCTAGCTGATTCCAACTTGCGCCTGCAAATTTCCTAATCTCATCACCCCACCTCATTTTCTGCCGTCCTCGACTACGCTTCCCTTCTCTTGGTATCCATTCTGTAATTCTAATGGTCCACCAGTTATCCATCCTACGCATTTGCATGGCCTGCCCAGCTCCATTTTTTTCTCTTACTGTTCACTAGAATATCGTTTGCTCTCTCATCCACTCCGCTCTCTTCCTACCTCTTAACGTTACGCTCATACATTTCTGGTTCCATCGCTCTTTGCGCGGTTCTTAACTTGTTCTCGCACTTCTTTGTTATCCTCAAAGTTTCAGCCCCATAAGTGAACACCAGTAGAATGCAATGATTGTAGACGTTTCTTTTCAACGACAGTAGTAAGCTCCCAGTCAGAATTTAGTATTGCCTGCAGTATGCCCTCCAACCCACATTTATTGTTCTGTAAATTTCCTACTCAGGATCGGGGTCCCCTGTGAGTAACTGACCTAGATGGGAACGAATAGGTCTTACTATTTCATCTCTTTACTAGCGGGAGTGTAACAGGGCACAAAGGAGATGCCTTTGTCTGAGTGAACTATGCGTTGCACTTTTTCACTGTGGATTCACTCTCTACGCCCAAACACTTCCGCTGCCTGGCGGCGCACAGCGACTGGTACATCCACTCCGTGGTGTGGCATACCCCCGCATCGGCACCAAGACCTCCGCAGGGCGCAGCGTTCAAGGCCGTCAGAGAGGAAGAACGAAAAAGAAACGCGTGCTCGAAAACCGCTGTACTTCAATGCGACACGTGAACTGCAAATGACAACGTAGAAATGATAATAATAATAATAAAAAAAAAAGATTGCGAGGCGAGTGGGAAAGAAACGACGCAGCCGTCGCGACGGCCGCGAGACACAAATGTTCTCGCCCCCCGCTTCGCGACAAGAACGGGCAAACGCAGCTCCATTCTTCTCGGCGCATGCGCAGTTTTGTACCGCGGTGTAAGCCGACACCCGGCGCGTGACAGTTTTGTAGGCCCATTCTTTTGCCGGCTCCTGTTTGTTCTGCCTCTTGCATTCTTTATATACTATATCTTGCGCGGTAGAGCGCAAATGTACTCCCGCTGCTTGCGTTGGCATTGCGGGAGTTGAGGGTATAGCGCGTTCGCGCTTGTCGGTTTTCCAAATCTGCATGGTGCGGGAGTTTCGGATGTGAGTAGATCTCGGCGTTGCCGCGGTGCGCACATGTTATTTCTTTTCTTCGTGCCACACGATCGCTACTGTTACCGTCATACACGTACCTAAACATTGGAAGCATGCTGTCGGTGTCAGCCTAACGATCTTGTTTTTTTTTTTTTTATGCAGCGAGCTTTACAATATTAGACCATCTGCTACTGCTAATGCGTTTTGTTGACGGGTCCCAGAGTTCATTACTGTCATTTCGAATCGAGACAATAATGCACAAGACAGCATTGTCGCATGCTTCGCGTAGAACATAGCGAGAGAGAGAGAACTTATAAGGGAAAGGCAGGGAGGATAACCAGGATGTGTCCGGTAGGCGACCAGTACTGGGGAAGGGAGAAAGGGGATCGAAAGAGGAGAAGGAAGAGAGAAGTTCGCACCCTGCACAGTTACACAGTCAAGCGTTCATAGCTGAGTTAGTCACACACGGTCATATATATACAGCATCCACGCAAAGCAAAGGAGGTTAACCAGCGGACAGTTTTCATTGGCAGGGGAGAAAAGCAGGTATAAGGTGATAGAAAGGGAGAGGAGCACCAACGAAGTAAACTGCGTACGCAATCCAACGGTATAGCAAGCAGTGTTCTCCAAGTCTATCATGTAAAGGAACTTGAGCCGTGCAGTTAAGTCTTATCGCGGTATGTTGTTTTGGGAGCAATGGCACAGAGCATTTCTAATAGCGGGGCGATTGTCTAGTCTGCCTCGCACTACCCACATCACTTTTCTCTCGGTAAGCCGGCAGCTTGTGACCCGTCCGGTGCACCGTATCGTATCAATCTGCCCACCGTATCGGCACAACGCCCTCAAAAAATTTGCTAAGCCAAAAGAATTTCTGGGGCAAGTAGGTGCTTAGATTTCCTAGGTATACTTGACTGTGGCGCGAAAAACATTCCGTGAAAAGGGGACAGAAAAGAGAAGACAGTGAAGCGCCAAACTACCTACTGTTAATTGACCGCGTCCGAAACAGAGAAAATGACAACTTCCGCGCGTGTGCAGAGAGCCAAGGTGTGACGTAGAACTACTTGGTCATGATAACATATTTTGAAAAAAAAAAGCACATTTCTCCGGAATACAATGTGATAGATTGTCCATCAGGCCCTTTGTCATTAATGTAGAAAGCTTCCAACAACTCCCTGTAAGAAGCTTTCTGTACCTGCCTTTCTGTTTCTGCCTTTCTGTACTGTAAGCGTCGGAAGCGACTTCAGGAACCGGAAACACGTCATGGTCACCATGTTTAAGACGTCATTTATTTCAGGCAAGTCTCGCAAGGCTAGATCTGCCTACAGTCAACATCCTCTTCGCCCTTCGTTTCGGCTGGAGCCTGCGTTAACTCACTTGCCCCGGCATAAAAGCTCGAAACTCTTTATATAACCACTGTAAGAAATATACATATATAGATTGTTCAGTGCGTCCGGGCTGCATATACCATTGCGGCTAACCTCAGTGCCAAGCCTCACACCACTGAATTATTGTCCGTACCGTAAAAAAAAAAAAAAAAAAAAAAAGAAAGAAAGAAATAAAGAAGATGAAGGTGGAAGAAATAAAATAAAAAAAGGAGCAGTGAGAGAGGGGTCATGCAACTGGGGCTATTGAGTTCAGTGGGAGCGAGCGCTCCATGGTTGCCAGCGCAGAGTGCCGCCAGAACCGCGGCCCTGCGCGGGCCGCCCGTTGGCTGCGATTGTCCTCCGCACCCCCCGAGGACGACACCTCGACCACCGCGCCCGCCGGTGAATGCGTAAAGAGGAAGCTGGGCCGACCCACCGGCGGACTCGTGTACGCGGTAGACGATGCAGCAGCGCCATGCACATCGGTGGTGCATTCAATGCATGACCGCAGAGCACGAGGGTGTCTCGCGGTTGTGTATCCGATGGCGGAAGAAAAGTGGGGCAGCCACCGCGGTGGCGTCGCAGAAAAGAAAGCGCGCCTGATTATCGGGGACAAGCGAGCGAGGAAGCAATTTCATTGTGCGTGCGGCTGCGCTGACTTGTCCGCGCAGACGTGTACCACTGACACCCGATGCCGCCGCCGGAAGGCGGAACCGAGGTCTCTCCGCTCGCTCTATGAGCGATAAAAGCGTGCAGCGATGATCGGGGCTGGCTGCTATTACGTGGCAGCATGCAGTTCCTCGCTTCCAAACTTTTGTCATTGCGTGTACGCGCGAGAAACATGCGTCGACAGACTCTGCCATTCGGTTCCCAAGCACACCTTTGGCCGATATCAACAGCCCATCCAGGCCTTACTCCGCGTCTTCGAAAGCGTCGTCTGAACACAGTTCAGGCGGCTACTGTGGCGCGGATGAATACGTCGCGGCGAAACAGTCCTCGCTGCTGACTCGGGCTGTGTAGCTTGCCTAGCGGTGCACGGCTTCGGGGGAGAGAATGGCGGCGCGCCGACTCCGTCGTTCCTTCGACCTCGTCGCCCCGTTTCGGATTGAGAGGTACACCACTCCGATCCTTTGTGCTTGTCCGCTTTGATCGATGATCATTTGCGGGTTTCAAGCGCTACCGTTGACCGGATGTGGACGACGTGTTACAAAGTAGCGGCAGCGATCGCCGCCCTAAATCCACTTCGGTTGCTCCCCTATAGACCGTTCGCCTTTTAGGGTTCGAGGCAGGGTTCGTTTCAAGAAAAGGTAAGGCTGCACGTTGGTAAGAATGAAAGAGCAGACCACGACATCGTGATTTTGCTTCCCAACTGGAACTCCTCCCAATATTTTTTTTAATGCATTTGCACACCCACTTATGAGTCTTTAATATTAGAGGTCACTAAAAGAGAAGGGATGTAGTTCGGGCCAACTCCGATTTCCATATTCAAATACATGTAAAACGCAGAAATGTTTTTATGAGAGAACAGCTGCAGTTATTGTTGTATTCCAGAGGTACATTTAAAATTATAGCAACTGTAGGAACCAGAATTTTAATTTCGGACCTCATTTTTTGCGAAAGTCGCGGAAAATCAGTAGGTAAAAAATGACGAAAAAAAAACACACACACACACACACGAAGTTTCCAAATTTGTCATTAACCACGAACAGGTATCGCAGTTCTGTAAACGTCATCATTTCGACCATTTGCAGTGGACAAATTTGTATATGAGTTAACACCTTACGTGAAATTGATACAATGTTTACCAGAGCTTCGGGAAAGTAACACTCACAATTTAGCCGAAAATTTAATCCATCGTATAATAAACCGAATTTGTCCACTTTAGATGTATTGTCAGATGCAATTTACAGCATTGTGATGATATTATTTATTGCTAGGCTGCGAAATTGAGAATTTGATACCTGAGTTTTTTTTTAATTTCCTAATATTAATTAAATTTTGTAAAACGATTTGAAGGCCTAAATAAAAAAATTGCTGTCAACAGTTACTAGATCTTTACTTCTCTTAAACGCGACAAGCCTCATTAAAATAGGTGAGGTGGTTGCCATGAAAAACGATTTCTCGATTTCCATGTATTTAGATCATGAGCTTCCGAGCAAAAGCTTCCGCTTACAAGTGACAATGCAAGCTTACTACGACTACCAAATCCCCCCCCCCCCTCCCTCAACCCCCGAAAAAAAATAACAGACTACAGCTATAATACTTAAGATGCTTAATTATAGATGCTACATTTGCTAAAAGTTGCACATAACGCTTTTGAAAATGGCGACATAAGCTTCCGAGTTAAAAGAACACGACAATTTGTACAGAAATGAACAGGTGTACATCAAATCAAGCTGCTGTCTGTACTATTTGGTTCATGGGCACAATATAACGGCTAAACAGCACCAGAAAGCAAAAAAAAGTCACATGCCTGCGCGGCACACGCAGCACAGTCACAGCGTAAGCAGGTGGAAGAGTAGCAATTTCGGCACCACGCACAACAGGGTATTCGCGGCAAAGTGTCTTCGCCTCGTTTTGACGAGAGCGATCTCAACTGCCCGCCCGGCGTCGACGGCGAGCTGCGGTTTGTAATGCTCTCTGCACAGCAGTCTGCTGAGCCCGATGATGCTTGGTTGTAGCCGCGCACATAGCTCTACGATTCGCTTCTTCAGCAGCGGTTCGTACCTTGCGAGGAGACGCCATAACGTGTACCGAAGAGGTACCGAAAATACTTGGCGTACATCTCACATCGGGATTGCATTTATTGCGCGCCTCGTCTGAATCGCATCTCGTCGTCTGCGCCTGTGCACGCGGCTTTTGCAGGCGCCTTAACTAGATGGCGCCACCATACTGGCGGAGGCTCTGATCGTCTGCGCCTGCGCGCCTGCCTAGGGCGCGTTTATAGGGCCTTTTTATGACGCTGATAGCATGAGCATGCGTGGCTCAGTGGTCAAGTATCCGACTCCCACGCAGCGGGCCCAGGTTTGATCCCGGTGGAGACGGGGTACGTTTTTTTTCGCATTTCGGACGATAGCGGTTACGCGGCGGCGGCGGCGGCGGCGGACAACAACGCGAACCGAAACGGCTATTAGAATGAGCCCATAACAGCTTACGCTGTGAAAAGATGCTCAGAACACAGTTTTACTGCTTTTTTACGTGCACCCTTTCTCTGTGCATAAACGCTTGGACCCTGCCCAAACAATCAGAGATTAGGTCCCGAGGCTCTAGGGGATGTTCTCGCAGACGGCGAATTCCTAAATTCTTTCTGAACATTAGCTTATGTGAATTTTTATTTGCCTTTTGTTTAGATTGCCTGTCCATGCTCGTGTTGTTCTTGTAGTTTTATAACCGTTTTTTTTTCTCCAGTAGTTTCTCCGTAATCCACGGACTTGCTGTGTTAGGGTTTAGCCATTTCAGTGCAACCTTTTTACAGTGTTTCGTACTTTCATTGTCTTTCTGGTTTTTGCTGTTTTCCCTAGCCATGATTTTGGGATAACCGGCCATACCTGTGGCCACATTTCCCTTATTGGACATTTAATAAAGAAGCAGCTGCTTCTATATCATTTCTAGCATATATACCCGTCAAATCACATGCCTAGATAACAGCGTATTATAGGCTAATTATTTTATTTAGTCGTAGCTCGCTGGTCACTCCGTGGCGCTCTGGTGCTGAGCACGAGGCTCGATTCACGGCTGCATCATCGTGGCGTCGGACGAGCGCCGCTCAGACAAAGCGCTTCCAATGAAAAGAATGGGAATATATCCGTTCCCAATGCAGTAATTTGAACCGGTTGCTTGTGAACAGGACAAGAGCCGACGACAAACACGAGCACTGTTGATTCACGCAACCGTCATACAATATCCTGCACCAGGCCGGTAAGACATTAATCATAGCCTCCGAGATCGGACGGCGCTCGCTGTTCAATCTCGTAGGGAATGCCCTAATCCAAAGCCCTACCGACAGCGTCTACGGTAGCCGGTGTGGGGCTTTAGGATTGTAACACAATCAATCAATCAATCAATCAATCAATCAATCAATCAATCAATCAATGACTAGGATGCTTGAACCTTGCGACGTACTTTCGAATTGTGTGCTCCCGCGGCTCCTGCAGAATACGAAAGAAATGTTTGGTTCGAGCTTGTAAACGGGGTCCCGTGCATGATAGGAAAATAATTTATCTACAGGAATAGCGTGATGTTCTTGTTTTGAACGTAACGGTACAACGACGGAGGAGGGGCTCATTATTGTTTTTTCCCACAGACGCACTGGCGAAGGTTGTAGCAAAAACAGCGACATCCAGACGATTTCATTGCGCAGGATTCGACGGCGTGTCGTGCGCGCGGGGCCAGACAAAACAAAAGGAGCGGCAAATTGAGCCTGATTCGCTGCAATTACTCGCGATCATGGAACGTGATTAGCGGCGGAAGATGCGAGCGCTCGCAGTCCCACGGGGGCGCCGCGATCGCTCGGCCTCCGATGATGAATGACGCGCCCAATTCCGCTCCGGAGCCAGCGCCGCGCGACGGCGGAGAAGCTAATGAAGCAGTTCCGGGCCCTTGCGAAGCCGGCAGGCGCTGCTGCTCGGTGTTGAGCAAGCGCCGATTATCGAGCGCGTTTGACGTGCTGCTGCTCTAGAGTTAACCTATATCGCCCCGAATGTTCGTCGCTTCGAGATTAGGCTGCACGGAATAGCATGTCCCCGCTTAACAATGCCGAGCGTTGCCGTGTTAGGCTTGCTTATGCGGCGTACATTGCAGTCTCAGACGACGGGGTACTGCCACATACATAAAGCCACGTGTATGTGCCAGGTGACAATACACCGGGTGTTCAGAATTAAGCTTTATAAATTTTTAGAAATCGCCTGTGGTAGGTAGCATAATTCTTATCATTGAGCTGGGTTATTTGATGAGGCGGACATTAGTAGCACGAGAAATTCAAACACATATTCAACTAATTAAAAAAAATGACTGCTGAACTTGTTTAGATAGTTACTTTACAACGCATATTGCAATTTACGAATTGTAGACGGTGAGCTTGTTAGGTGTATTCACTTCGAATGAATTTCCAGGATGACACGAGTTTGGATATGCGCCATCAAACTCGCCGTAAAAATGCACTGTTGTTGTACTTACTTTTTTACCAAAATGCTGTTTTATACATTGAAGCCCATGAGTACCTGGAACACCCATGTATTTCGTCCCCCACTTTGGCAAATAATATGTCGAAACTGGTGCCATACCGGAAACTAATTTCAAGTGGATGCGTCTTGCAATCTCACCGGCTACAATTCGTAAATTGCAATATATGTCGCAAAGTAATTTACTAAGAAGTTCATTAGTAAATTTTTGTTAATTGGTTGAATATGTGTTTTGATTTCTCGTGCTACTAATGTCCGCCTCTTCGAATAACCCAGCTGAACGATAAGAATTATGCTACCTGCCACAGGCGATTTTTAAAAATTCCGTAAAGCTTAATTTTGAACACCTGGTCTACAATAGTCTGCAAATAGTCTACAACTAGAATATTTCGCATATAGACATTACATTCTTCGAACTTTCAATGTGGTCTTACCGAAATTTTTAGGAGAAAAAGAATCTTATTGATTTGCAATGGCTCCTCTCCTTTGACTTGAGACGATGCGATGGAATGATTGCTTATATGAACGGTCTATAGGATTTCTTTAATAAGAAAATTTTTAATATATTCGATAAGCATGTTGCAATCTACGGGAAATTCCATACAATAAAATTTACGCATTGTAACTGCGCTAGCGGAGTCATGATCGAAATGATTGATACTTGGGCTTTTGATGTCTCTCTAATACACGCAGAACAATCAGCAATAAATTCAAATGAATGTAATTTTAATGCTTGAACATACAAATTTCAGTTATTTGTGGTGGCATAAATGTTTTACCTAGCCTTGTTAAATATGTATTATCAAGATTCTAATCTAAATGGTCTTATTTATGACTAGAGTGTTTATAAACAGAATTTCAGTGAACTTAGAGTAATAATTCGTGCATTCCAGCTGATTTCGACTGCTGTTTTATAAGAACATTTGTAGGAAATTGTTGAATTTGTTTAATTACATTTTATCTCAGGACATTATACAAAAGATATTGCATACACATCTGGGCCCTTGGCAGTATTGCTAGTCCAGGCCCACATAAAAAAATTAAAACGTATAGCGCAAGTGAGGCAAGCTTGCAGGCAAAAAAAAAAAAAAGTAGTACAGAGCCCAACTGTAGCTAAATTGGCACTCTTTATGTCGGCTCCGGCGAAAAAAGTACGATATATGCACACGTAAAAATAGCGGTAGAAAGCATGTGAAATATTTCGTGCAGATAAGGCGATAGACAGAGTGGAGAAAAAGGAACACAACGTGAAGCATATATTTTCACCATCCTATGCATTAATGGTAACAGATTATACAAAGATACAAGCGAACAGAAAAACATACTTCGCTCATTGTTTATTCATTCACTCAGTTTATTCACCAGATAGTACTGGATGGCTACCTGGGCTAATCATGCCACGTTTGAAAGCCATTTGTTCCAATGAAATGCTTTCAATGCTCAGGCAAAGTTGTTGCCAGTGCTTACAGATTGTCACGTTTATTCTTTTGTTTCAGAGTGGCATTTCCCTTCCTTTCCCTTATTTCGCAGTATAACTCCGCTTTCTTTCCCACACGAACACATTTACCCACGCTCAGTTCCGTGAACCGACGTGTCTCGGGCGATGGCTGGGCCCCCAGGGCCTCGGTATCTGCCAGTGAGTAAAGTTTTCTGCATCGTATAAGCAAATTTCAAAGACCATACTTAGCTGCGAAAACACAATGTGTATATAACTTAATGTTAACTTTTCGATACGCGATCATGTCCTTGCCAAACAAACACCGATGGCAAAAAAAAAAAAAAAAAAAAAAAACGTGCAAACCTTCGGAAGTGGTCACCTTTCAGTGGAGCAAGTGAGCCCTTTGAACGCAGGCACTTCCAACGGGTTTGTTAAGACATTTCTCCAGTTCTGCCCGCGCTGCGATCATCAGAAAGCTAACTTTAACGTGACTTACACGTGACCCCGTGAGCCAGCGGGAATGTCCGGGATTGGAGAAGACCTTGAAGCCAGCTGCCACAAACGCGAACCAAGTTAGCCGCACGCAGGACGCTCCGGCTCTCGAAACTATACAAAGCAGCGTGTACATGCAAGTTTACATATGTCGAATATAATTGCATTAAATTGGCTACTCACAAAAACAATTATCATTGCCAATGTTGCTACTCAGCACCGCAAGAAATTTGGCAGACTCAACTGTAGTGGACGTCAGCGTAATGCGAAGCATTCATGATTTGTAGAGAACCTCTTATTAATATTGTAAATGTTGAGTAGCGAACAGTTATGTAAAGAGCATATGTGGCTGAAGTGTTTATATTTGCAAGAAGTAAGAATGTTTATAATGGCAATATATAAGACTATAAGATATAAGATGTGCCCCAGGGACACATAATTTAAAATAAAAGAAATTTTTATAGCACAGCGACGTACTGGGCCGGTATTTTGTAGCGATGCCTTTCCGGTGCTAATGCCTTTTCGCGCTTATCGCGCTTTGTCAGTGGTCAGAGCGACGGTCCGCTCGCGTTATCAACGGGATCAGCCGGCCGTGAGCGGTGGATGATAAGACTAGTATAGAATGAGTCATAAGGCATCGCTACAAAATACCGGCCCTGGTCTGTCTCACTCGATCTCTTTTTTGGTTCGGCTGTTCAACCTCTCCTTAGCTATGAACTAACTAGCTCAGTTTACTACTATTCTTACGTAATTTTTAGACTGCATTACCACCTAGATCAGCCTACGATAACGACGAGATAGGCTGCGCTGCGATCGCCCCCCGCAACAGCCTGCAAAAAATAGCTCTACTCTTAGAAGAATGCTTTGCATTAAAAAAGCACAAGACATTTACAACGATTAACAAAATTCGTTGCTGGGCTGTAAATGGTTCATTCCCATAAATCGGTACTGGTAAGCGCAGTTGTAAGACGGGACAACAGAAGACATCGACACACGGGACAAGCATTGCTCACAAATAATCTTTATTGTGAACATTTTGCCTACTTATACACACAGCCGAACAAGATCGCACAAGCGCATAGCCCATCAAGCCACAATTGTGTCATGTCACAGAGCGTACAGATTACAGCATCCTTTCTAAAAACTGCTGCTTTGCTATGCAATACAACCAACGTATCGCCAATACAGGCACTATCTGTAGAAAGAGATCGCCTGTATGCAATTTTTAGAGAGCAGTTTTTAGAAAGGACGCTGTAATATGTACGCTCTGTGAAATGACGCAATAGTGGCTTGATGGGCAATTCGCTTACGTGATCTTGTTCTGCTGTGTATATAAGTAGGCAAAATGTTCACAATAAAGATTAGTTGTGAGTAGCACTTGTCCCGTGTGTCGATGTCTTCTGTTGTCGCGTCTTGCAACTGCGCTTACCAGTACCCATGTATTAACAATTCCGAGCTTGCCAAAAAATTCCCACGTTGTGCATTTACAAAAACGTACATTTCCTCTTTTCCCTCAGACTCCTGATTTTCCTAAAATATGGGAAACTTCCGATGATTGGTCAACACTGCTCGTTATTCATATTTATTGCACAGGAAGAACGTTCCATACTTTTGTACCAACGCACTGCAAAGTACGTCCCCGTACGTGTTCTTTACAAAAGCAATAATAATGTTGTAATTGGACTGGCGTCGTGTTCGTCATAGCGGCTTTATGAGGTCATTCTAATCGAAGACTTCTTTATTAACTTTTTAACTTAAAGCAATGAAACTCCGGCTGTTTAGATAGATTTATGCTGATTTCAAAGATATAATCAGTTTTATATTTTATAGTGAATTGCATAGTTTTCGTTCTGTACCACGACAAAGCGTAAAATGTAGGTCGGCTTACCCCCACTTCTATCACTAAACTTCCATAAGTATGGACCATTTATGGCTCATATTCCTCCACATCAATTGTAGAATGCCTAAACCTAACTAGGAAATGCATATAAGATATGTTATTACAGGTGAAAAATTAAAACCTGGGAAGTAAAATATTCGGCGCCCTATAGGTCTTACTTGAAGTTTGTTTTAAATATGAAAGTGATGTTGAAGTTTAAAGGGGTTATCGGCACTTCTCACATCTTAAAAAAACAAAACAAATATGGGCACAATTTCATCTATAGATACGAGCATCGGAAGTACCAGAAACAAGATGAGCAAACTCAAAAAAAAAAAAAAAAACTTGCCAGAAATTGCATTTTGAGAAAGACCCATTTTACAGTTTAAAACGCAGACGGAGCGCTCGGAAAACGTTATGAAAAAAAAAAAAGAAGTGCATGCGCGGGTGTGGCCTAATGGTTAGAGCTCCGGGCTGCTGCACCAGGGGACCAAGGTTCAATGCAACCATCGGGCACATAATTCATTTCTTTTTCTAATGCGTGAGCTATTTGGTAATACAGCAGCAGCACCTAGTAGCATACGGTCAAGAAAGTCCGGGAAGGTTCGCAAAGGAAGCATCTCCTCAATTTATCCTTCTTAGGGCTGGAAGCGAAAACAAGTGACGTGCCAGGCGGAGGGTGAAGCATGCCCGGCTTAGCGTTTTATACAGAAGTTATTTATTTGATTTGTAATTTACTAAAGCATCGAGAGTAACAGTGAGGTGCTCGTGCACTTCAACGTCTGGTAATTTTGTATTTTCCGGACGAATAATAACATTCCTCGTCCCTACAATATCGCGATAAAAGAAAGTGTATGTTTAGTTTGAGATATATTTACCTTATAATATTTTACGTTATAGTTTGTAGACAAGCGAACAACGTCTTTCAATATCTGGTTCACTGTATTATCTTGTAGTTTGATATTTTTGCCCGCGAGGAATGCTGCTGTGTCATGAGCGCGCATAATCCTATAACTTTGAAATCATACTAACTAGAATTGCATGAACCAGACCAGCAGCATTTTCATAAGTCTGTAGTACCTGCCTTGCACTGCACCGTTGTGGCATAACGTGACTGCTTGGAAAAGGGTGAAATGTTTTCTTTGTTTCTTTTCGGTTTGTTCGTTGCATGCAAATGTACCTCGTTTGTCTCTAAGAGATCCGACTCTTCGCGGACACTGACTGCTCTTCGAACGTGACCTTGAACGCAGAGATGTATTTACTTGCTGGCGTTTATTTGCAGACACTCTTGATTACAGTGCTCCGCGAGCTATCAGTGGAGTCCTCGCGCAGTGCAGAGTCTCCGGAGGCGAGTGTTGCAAGCGGCGCAAACATGGAAGCCCACAGCGCCGGGGCACGGTGCCCACTGTCGTGAGGTAACGTTCCTATCTCCGGAACTTTTACGGCGTCGTTATACTTTTACGCAACGGAAACTCAATCACGCCTCGCTTGGCAAGCGCACGTTACTCCGAACGAGACGTTGTAAACCGCTGCGCCAGGAGAACAGCGCGGGCTACGCTTCGCCTCTGACGCAATGCCTGCTGTTCTTATTCAGTTATGACAGCGGACATTTTTCTCGAGTTTAGCTTAATAGCAGCGCAGCGGGCGTATTCCCGCGTGGCATATCGCAAGAATTATGCTGAAACTAAGCTTGAAAATCATAATTTGTCATGATTATGACGAACAGAATAACTGACCCAATAAATGTTGACACCGCAGTGTTATATGCGACGTTATTCCTTCTCGCAGCGGGGCGCATGCCCTTGCTAGAACGACATCGTGGTTTCGTAACTGGCATATGAAAATTCGCTGTCAATAACTTTGTTCTCCAGCGTTAATAATTTCAGCTGTGTCGCCCCGTCTGCTAAATTATGCAGCGTTTCAAGTTCGCACGAAGTAATTAATCATAATTGGTCGCAGTTTTTGAGTTCAATGTCGTGAAAGTTTCACGATGCTGAACTCTAGCTACAAAGCCGACAGCTACCTATTAACATCACCATGTAAGCGTCATCGCCACCATCCAAATTCGGCCTTTTGTCTTGGTGTATTGATGTGCACAAGATTACTTCACAGACCCAGTCCCGAAGCTTAAGCCAGCGAAATATTTTGATTTTATTTTTAAGCCACTGGGGCACAAATATTTATCATTTAAATGTGTATGGGTGATTGAGAACTCGCGCACGTGCTCACGTATATGTATGGGTTCTTTTGAGTAATAAGAACTAGTTGGAAGTCAGCGCTTGCACACGTACCCCTTTTTTGCGTTCTTTGTCTGGTTTCACGCTGTTTAACAAGATGAAACACCAAATAGCCCAGTCTCACGCCCTACAGCCGCTAGCACTCTAAAAGTGGGCGGAAGAGGAAAAAAAAAAAGCTTCGCTTTAAAAAAAAAAAAAACACATTTGAAACACTCCTGCTGTGGCAGCACGCACGAGCGACATTTATGTGCATCCTTCAACCTCTTGGTATTATCCTTTTCGTGGTTTATTTTTTATGGGGGTGACAAATACGGCACAAAAATAAACGACTTGACCTCTTCTAGCTACCTCTGATTTTAATTTTGGCTGTTTTTCTTGAGTACCTAACCGCAACGCTGTTCTTGGGCCAATATAGCGGCTTCGTTCTATTCTGGCGGGTTTGTTCTAATGAGTTCGATGATTGAGAACTACGGCAGTCGTGACACACGCTGCACTGACTTCTTGTAAGAAAACGGGCTGTAGTGCCACTTCCACTCATGCTGTGTGCATCAGCCGTAGAGGCTTTCTTTTAGCTGACGAGCTTGAAAGTCCTTGTCCAGCTCCGTACGGTGAGCTCACATTTCCACTCAATGTTCTCTGCGAAAGAGATTGATGCATGAAAGAGATTGACGCATGCACAAGGCATGCGTCATTACCAGTCATTGATGAAATAACGTATACTGCGTTGTGACCACTTGTCTGGGAGACGCTCACACTCTAGAACTTTAAACCGCCTTAGATTTTTGAACAGCTGCGAACGATCCGCAGGAGCGTAATCGTAGCCGCTTGATCTCTCCATAAAAGTTTTTCAGTTGAATCGGTAAGGCCATGAGAAAGTGGTACTGGTATGGAGTGAATGGTGCCTCGACTATTCGTCTATCGGGTAACATCATCAATGTCAAGCTGTCTGTCCAGCAACGGAAAGACGTCAAGTTCGTTTCTGTTGCTCACACTGGTCCTCAACGCAACGTGAGAGTTATCACGAGCTTCTTTGGAATGTGTTAAGCCCGATGGACTGTCGTCTGTTTTCAGAGACGATACTATTAGCGTGTCGTCCTTCGTCGCTGTTCAAAAAGCCATGCAGGCGTTGTTAAGGCAATTTCTGAAATGGATTTACCTCACTGACAGGCGCAATAGGAACCACGTGTGTGCGCACTGGCGACTTAGTCCCCCACCCTACTATGTTGCTGCCAGAGCAGTTAAAAAGCTCTTCGTCTCGGGACATGCTAAGCGTAGGAAAAAATTGACTGCGACCACTGACTGCGATAGCAAGGTTTTAGCGTTGTGCTTGAACTTCTCGAAAGTGTTCTAACACGCGGGTCCGACTGTACGCGGACGCGACATACCCGGGTGCGCCAACATTTCTAGCACCCTTAAAAGCTTTAACACGCCGTGTAGGGCCCGTAATATGACATCGCACGGGCCCCACTAGCCTGAAATCACTTTCAGGTTGAACATTGATATTGTTTCGAACTTATATTATTAATAGTCTGAGAAAACTTAAGATAAAATGCATGCGCTTTGAACGTTACGTTTCAGGACATTTGTTTGTGGGCTGCCATTCCCAAAATTCTGAGGAACAATTTAGTGAAGAACGTAGACCTAGTATGAGCAACTTTGGTGAATGAATAGACGTTGAATTGATAGTGCATTTTTGTTTCCCACTACGGTGCACGAAATTGTAACTTCCGTCATGTAACTGCAGAATAGTATTCTGATGCTCACGACCTTCATGTACAAGCTAAAAGATATGCTAGCAATACAATCTCACCCACTTTATATAATTAACCTTATGCTTTCCATCGGCACATTCCCCAAACGACTTTAGACATCAAAAGCAACGGTGATTTTCAAGAGCCGTGATATCAACGTTTTTCTCTAATTACAGGCCAATTTCAGTTATTCCCGGTGTATTCAAAATGCATTGAAAAGTTGATATATGAACGCATGTCCAGCTTTTAAATGAAGCACAGTATTATCACGCCATCCCAGTACGGTTTCAGGAGAGGTTGCTCAACCGGAACGGCCATTTTGCGCCAAAAAGAACTCATCTAGCTTGCAGTCTTTTGAAAATCGGCTGTGTGCACTAAGCATATTCGTTGATTACTCTATAAGGCATTTAACTCAATTAATCACCATTTCTTACTTGAGAAACTGGAACATTATAGATTTAGAGGTACTATCCTAACAGTTGTCACATCGTATGTTCATCATCGTTGACAGCAAATCGCCATTAAAGGTTTTCTATCTGAAGTCAAACCAATTCGTGCTGGCGTGCCTCAGGGCAGTATCTTAGGCCCATTACTCTTCGACATACTTGTGAACGATATACTAAGCATAGACACTAATACAAAATTTAGTATATACGCAGACGATACAAGTATTTTCATAACAGGAAGTGATCCTTCTACCCTCATAGAAAAAGGCAACGTAGTGTTAAGTAAACTTCACACTTGGAGTGTCTACAACTCGTTAAACGTAATGCTGCAAAGCCGAAAGCAGTTTTATTTCGCACTCAGCATCAAACACTCAATATAACCAGCAGTTTAAAATTAGGGTCATCAAATATACCAATATCGCGCGAGGCTAAAAGT
Organism: Dermacentor silvarum; assembly: GCF_013339745.2. Taxonomy (NCBI): domain Eukaryota; kingdom Metazoa; phylum Arthropoda; class Arachnida; order Ixodida; family Ixodidae; genus Dermacentor; species Dermacentor silvarum. Next base: position 134,584,134 of record NC_051162.1, read on the forward strand.
CTTGGCATGACAACAAAAACTAACACGCGGACGCTATATAAACTTCAAAATAAATCACTTCGCAACATCGTTAATGCTGCAAAGGACGCACAAACGGAACCAATCTTTAAGGCTCTAAATCTATTACCAGTAAATGAATTCAACCACACAATGTTAAAGAAACGCTATAAATTGTAATGAAAAAATAACGATTCATTTCTTACTGAATTGTCTGGACTAAGCCAGACTGAGAATGCGTGAACTCTGGAAGGTGCCTAGGACACGAACAAACTACGGCACTCTGATGTTAAAATATCAGATGCCTGTGCTGCTTAATAATTAAAATCTCCAAATATAACACAAGAACACGCTCATTTGTCTTATTTGCTTTTCTGTGTTGCTCCTATTTTCTCAGTGTTTTCCTTTCACAAGACGACGTGCAATTTCATGTGATATTCATGTACTCAAGTGAATCCGTTTCTGTCTACAAGCGTTCTTGCACAACGACTTGCTAATATGCCATATTTTTTACTGGTATTTATGACATTAATAACAAATTTAGGACCTTTAATTTAACACACCTGACTTGCGTACACTCTTATGTTTATTTCTGTGCAAGTGCTGTTTTTATCATGCGGCTTTTCTGTCAAGCCTGATAGATGGCTTTTTGTCTGTACCCACCGAGTGTGTTTGATAGTGAAATAAAATTATCGATCGATTGATTGATTGACTGATTGATTGATTGATTGTAGCAATATAATCCACACACACGGCATGGTTAAGCATACAGCATACATGTACCTGAATATATGCGGAACCCCACGGTGACGCTGATGCGGATAACGACGGCAAAAATGCACTTCGAGTGTCCATATAACTGCTATCGCAATTAAAAAAAGTAAAAAAAAAAAGAAGAGGAGAGTGCTATCCTGTCCACTCTGTCCTGTACACTTTGTGGACAGAGTGTTGTAATCCGGAGTGTGAACGGACCACGGTAGTGCGCAGATGCAGGGGAAAAAATCAGTACGGGATATAATTGAAGCCCGCGAAAAAGACAAGACTGGTTACATGTCACATGACTTGTTGCCTGTCACAGATAGGAACACATTCACCTATCAATAGACGGGGGACGGCATTTCTGATTGTTGGCGGTCGACGGCGATGCCATCGCGCGCGATTATCTTCTTTTTTTTTTTGTTTCTGTATTTCTGTTGAGGGGGTCCTTGAATACATTGGGGAGATATAGCCCTCAATAAAACTGCTGGTTGAAAGTCAACACTCTGTGCTGTTCCTTATTTTTTTACTACTCTTTGTACATGCAAAAGCACTGCCGCAATGAATGCATCACCAGCAAGCCTGCGCGTAAACATTATTAGGTTAAGAACACTGTGTTTTACATGAGCGCTTCATATAATCTATATTTGCAGTTACATGTACTTGAGTTCTATGTACTAGATGATGACATGTGGGCACGTAGTCCCAGAAAGCACCATGAAATTAGCGCCAAGGCCGAGACGCGCAAACCAAGATAGCAACTGGGCTATGAGAAAAGTGCCGCCACGACCGGGCAGTCCTTGCCAGTTTAATACAAATACGCGCCAAAGTTTGCTTAGGAGCTTAAATAGGTGATTGCTTTGGGGCAAATTAACAGTAATTAGTAAGGCTTCATAATACATTTTTCAGTTTCCGATGGAATGCCTAGTGCAGAAAGCCCTGATAAAAGCGATAGAAAGTCAAGAAAAAGCAGTTAACCCAATACAAACGTCGATTTGCAGTGGCAGGCAGCATCGGATAGAACGTTAACAGCAAAATATTGAAATAACACCTTTTTTTCTTACTTCTTTTCCTGTTTTGTGCTCTTTCGGGCACATCAGGGCGACGAGTTCCAGCCACCGCCCACGGAACGTGGATGTCACTGGAGCGTCCCATTTACACGATCGGAACACTAATCTGCGTCAGAGCTTTTCCCATCCAGTTCGGCTACGCTGTGCTCCCAGTTCGTACGAGTAGAGATGTGTGAGGTTTCTCGTGGAGCCTAACCAACTCGGTTAATGACCAACCAGAAAGGCAGGGGCGCCCCCTCCCCGTCTGTTCTGCTTTAGTTAGAGAGTAACGGCGTCGTTAATGGCCCGTTACTGAAACGTCACCGAGCCGACCTGCACTGCGGCTCAAATATTCTGCAAAGTGCGGACAGCTGAGCGCGGTTACACTCAGTAACGGGAATGTGATGCTCTCTACTATATGAATGTAATGGCGTTGCAGCCATGGAGGCATGCGTAGACGCGCAACGTTGATTAATGTAATGGAAAGGCTCGATACTAGCATCGCGCTGCATTAATACCTTGCAAGCTGAGTCCATGGCGAGTTTTCCTGTCGTGATCGGCGCAGTGACCCGAACTATTTTGCCCTTGACGAGCACAAGTTCATTTTCCGAACAAAATTAACAGCACGTGGGCAAGACATTCAAAACAACTCAAACCGTAGGAACATGTGCTTCGTTTCAATTTTTGTATATAATCGACATCGGGAAAGCGGACAACATGTAACCGTGCGTGCAAAATGAAGGCAGATTGGGCGAATGTGCGTGGATTTCCGTCTTCTACCCAAAAAGCCACTCAGAAGTAGTATTTAATAACGCACATAATTATAAAAGCTACGTATACACTGATATAAGAAATTAGGGCAAGTGATGCTGCTTGACTTTGATGTCTTTGGAAGTGTGCTGAAAGTTGAGCTAGTTGGTGGGAAATCAAAAAAATATTAGGCATTTAGATTAGGGCCCAAGAAGAGGGACACCCCAAATGCCATTGTTTTTACCACTGGCTTTTGTATGAATGCTTAATTGTTAAAATGTCAAACAATAATCACACGATGCGAAATAAGCGCATTACAGCAATAAAAGAGTTTCCGCAAGTGAATGTAGACAGCTAATTTAACAAAGATAAAAAATATAGCCCGGTAAAACGGAAAGTCCTGCAACGGCTTTTATTGGACACAGGTCGTTGAAAACACCACAAATAGAAGACTAGACAAGTTAATCCAAGTAAGCTATCTGCAGAAAGAAAAGAAAAAAATAGCATAGCGGCAGACAAAGACAAGAAAACCGAACACGTTCATCAGAAATTTCTTCCATTAAATATTTAATTTAGCAGCGGATAAGGTGCACTATGGCTTGTATTGACAGATTGAATTTGTCATGAACTGCGACTACAACTTAGTTTCCGCTTCTTCTCATGCAAGCTTCCAGATAGATATCAGAATGAACACAAGGGTGATTGATTGAGTTTAACCCCGAAGAAATGCACGGGCTTTGAGTAACGCCTCACCGGAGGTAATGGAATAATTTTGACTATCTTGGTTTCTTACCGCGCACAAAAAGTACGATACGCGCTCGCTCTTTTTTTTTTCTACGCCAGTCAGGACCTATATAATTATTTGACATTTTGCCAGTAAACTGGTTTTGATTTGTTTGTTTATACTTAGTTGTTACTTAATTCTATTTTGCATTTGTATAGTTACCTTCTCCTCTTTACAAGAACTTAAACAAGTCACCCGAAGTAGCAAACCTTGCATGTAGCAGGGATCGCACCTTGAGTTTCCTTTTAAGTTCTTTTCTCCCTGTCTTCAACCGCTAAACCACTCCCAAGCTACAGCCGAAACGCAAACACCAAATCGGGTGGATGCACAGTGTGAGAGGTGGATGACGTCGATGTATGATGCTTGTGTGCAAACACCTCTGCTGTGAGGAGGAGGTAACTTTTTTTTTTTCAGTAATAGAATAGCTCCTGTGTTCCTGCTTGCGGCCGCGTCCTCAAGTCCAGGTCTCGTGCGGCTTTGGCTGCCGGCCGGCTCTGGTCACGCGGGTCCAAGCCGGACAGCACTGGACAAACATTCTATACTCACATTGCCACAGTGGCAAATACCAGTTTGGGGGCATTGGCCAAGAAAAGGCACACACCCAGAGTGGTCCATACACAGTGGTACACACCCAATGGTGCAGGAATGGCGTGGCCAAATATAAGAAATTTTAAAAAGTCATAGATGTATTTGAATATCGCGCAGTATTCCATTAACAGTTTCGTGTGTAAACCGACATTATATGTGCAGGTTTTATGGTCGATATTTACTGTTTAATCACGCAGATGGTGCGCTCACTCTTACTGCTTTGTCGGTCAACGTTTAGTGCTATCTAAACGGTTCACGGGCACAGACGTGACACGCGAAACCGGGGGAAGCAGGCAATGGTAGCTTCCATTCAAAACCTCAGCGTGAGCTGCCTTTTCGCAAATTTTATTTTAGCCCTTAGTTATAGGAATTATTGTCTCAACAAACGGAGCACAAACACGGGCTAAAACACTTTCGTACATGTGCGTGTCGATGTGTCCTGCGTGCCGATGTGTGCTTTCAATTCCAGATTGAAGCCAACTTGCCCGCCTCCCTGCACTAGCTGTTGTTTTACATCACGCTGACAAGGTAAAGAGCAGACACTCGGTGACGTCGATGCATGAGTACCGGTCGTTGTGGCGAGGGTAGGCTTCGTGTAGCGTGATCGATCGACATCTGCGCCTGAACACTAGCATCGACAGAGTGAACAATATGGTTGCAGTATATATATATTCAGCTGCATGTAATCAAACCAAGGTCTGCCCAGTGGCGAGGCGGGGCACACCTTTACGCTTTAATATAGTTACATAGATTAAATTTATACTGCACTGTTGTCTATCTGGAGTTTGTGACGTCGCGAGACCGATTGACCCCCTAAACGATCCCAAATGCCGCCGTTAATTACAGCAGCGGCCTTTGACACCTTCAGGCACTGTTAAACGTTTCTTTAACATTGACTTTAGCATAGATGGTGTGGCGTCTGCCTCTTTGAACGCGAGTGCGCGACAAGTGTGATTAAAATCGAGTTGTGGGATTTAACGTTCCGAAAGGGTACGATGGGTTATAAAGTATTCGAGAGCTCCGCATTATTTCGACCACTTGGGATTCTTTAACGTGACCCTAAGTCTATACAATCTGCGCACAAGCGTTTTTCCTTTCTTTTCCTTTTGCAGTGCGCCCCGATCGAGAGAGAAAGAGAGTCAGAAGAAAGGGGAAAGGCAAGGAGGTTAACCAGAAGGAAAGATACGGTTTGCTACCCTACATTGGTGAGAGAGGGTAGTGGGAGGTAAAGTGACAGGAACGTAGAGAGGGAGACCCAAAAATGGAGCCGCCGTAGCCGGGAATCAAACCCTGTGCTCAGCCACGACGGGGACAGGCGTGGTTGTGCATGCACCCTTTCAAGCCCGAGCGTTTTGCTCAATCTGCCTTGACTGCTAGTACTTAGGCCTCTACTCCGCTGCACACACATGAACTGTAACTGAGCATGGCGACACTGAGCACACGAACCGGTGACGTCGCGTGGATCATTTAGCGCCACTTTCCCGAAACGAAGGGGGCCACTGGCGCCGCTCGAACGACGCGTTATACGGCTTGGCGACGGAGCTCGGCGCTGGGCCTCTGGCGTCAGTGCCTTTATTTGGATGCCGGACTGGAAGCGTAAGTGACGTTGGCTGTGCCTAATTTCGTTTCCTTTCGCTTTTTTTTTTTTTCAAGGCCAAGCACGTCTTCCACAACGCAATGGTCTCGCTAAAGTTATGTCCAGCTTGCGCAATCTGTGGCGCCGGCTCGGTTCATAAACTGCGGTCAGCTTCGACCCGATGAGCGCGCACTCTTCTTGACTGCGTTAACGGCCACGTTGTCCCCTTACTGAGTCGTCGTTAAAGGGTTGGCGAATGCTGGACAGCCGTATCCACTCCGGCAGATTGCGAGCCATTTGAGCGTCGAGTCGTCTTGCCCAGCGCAGTGTGCGGAGTGACACCATCGGTTCCATTTATTTTCCGCTTGTCTTTTATTTACGCGCACGAGCTCTTTGCATTATCTGTGCCCTGGCGCGTGACTACGGCAGTAATGGCAAACGCAGTTAAACTAGCCGTAAAGCTGTTAACGCTCGTCAGTGAATGAGGTACAACCCTTTCCTTTTCGATGAATTGCTGCCGCCATGTAATATGGTATATGGCAGTTCGCGTCACCCATGAGCTTTTTGTTATCTTTAGTATAACGCTTATATAGTGAGCTACAAGAACCATTTCTAGAGCTGTAGCTTCACATTTTCCTCCGTAACATAGAACAGGGCATGAAACTGTCATTTCTTGTCATTCGACACTGAAATGAGCAAGAGAGTAGCTGTTGCCGATGAAAGAAACTGTGAAAGAATAAGAGCATGAATTGTAAAATATAAAGCGCTCTAGGCGTGCTGCGTCGCTGCAAGATATGCCCCCTACATAAAAATATTTTCTTTATAAATAAGCTACACTGGAACCCCGATATATCGAACCCACCTATAACGAATTATTGTGTACAACGAACAGCAGTAAAATCCCCTTGAAAATGTTTGTACAACAAATTTTTAACTTATATATCGAATTACATATATATGGAATTACCTATATATCGAACTTTTTCGTGATCCCCTTCAGGTTCGATATATCTGGGTTCGACTGTATATGTATAGATGGATATCGAGTGCATGTTTGTCAGCTCAGACAGCGATCTTTGAACCGAAGCAGTGAAATCAAGTGGTATAGAAAGCATTTGATCACGGCTTAATATTCCCCATTTTTTGGGGCGATAACACTACATCAAAGCAAGAAATGCTAAAATGCATATATGATTGAGTTTCTCAACTTGATGTACCCCGCCGCCTGACGATGATGCGATCGTTTTTTCCGGACGAACGCATAAGAAAAAAAAAAAAAAAGATACTGCCTGCCACTCCGTTATCCGTTATAGTTCCCATTTGGGGCTGTCACCATGCGCACCACTTATAGGGACTAGCGGTCCCTGAATTAAGTCAGCTCTTAACAATTTATTTTCAGGTGTTCATGGCCGCGGCATTACATAGCACCAATCTTTAATTCCATTGTCTGCAGATCTCAAAGTGGTTGCCGCGTAACACGACCCCCGTGGGAGCACAAATGAAATTTCAGAGTGGCTGATCGTGCTTTGTTCTAAAACCAATTTGTTGGCCGCGAGGCGGAGATCTGTTGCGGAGCGGGGCAGGTGGTGTGGCACACGGGTGACTGCGGGACACGTGTCACGCCTCGCTATTATATTTTTTTTAGAGTAGGCGCATCCGTCACGCAGTCACCCAGGGCACAGACATCAGGACGATGTAGTACGCACGACTCGCTGACGCACAGTTTCACTGACGCGTTCCACCGCGTGCCCATGGCAGGGCCTAGATTGACGAAATTGAGTTAGCCGAAAGAAACAAGCGAAAAAAAAAAGCGAATAGGCGACTGGTACACGCGGGGCGTTCTCGTTTGGGCGTCTCGTTTTATTGTGTTATCGCACGGCAGAACGGCGTAGTCGGTCAGAAAATTCACCTAAATAACCCACGCAGGCTTGACAGCTAAAGAACTTATTCCAGGTGCGTCAACAAAGGATTCTTTACGTGCTTCACCGGGGCATCTTGGAGGTCTAGGTGCATCTCAATTAACACGATTGACTGCGTAAATAAACAAGCACCATACAAGGCGGCAAGGATAGGACGGGAGCGATTTGCGCTCGTCCTGGCGTGCTCGTCGTGACATGTGAGGTCTTGAATCGCATTGTTAATCCTCTCGTCGGTATAAACACAGCACCGCCAGAACTGGTCGATGTAGTCGATCCGTCCGTATAAACGTGCACGTGACTGCTGTATCTCTCGTACAACAGAAGTAAGCTCAATTGCTTTAGTGCAGACGGTGATAAATCTGACTTTTTCTGAAGTCCTGGAATTCTAAGTCGGACTTCAGGGCGGCACAAACACCATGGAGGAGACACCAGCCTGGCCGGAGGTGCGTACCCCGCCCACAAAGCTGTGAAGGCACTGTTGTCTTACTTGAGGACGACTGGCCTATGTGAACGCCTTTGAATTGCTCAGGCACTCCGCGTGCGTGCGCGAACTCACCGTGTCCTTCCTCCCCCCCCCCCCCCCCACCTCTCTCTACCTCATCTTTCTATTCCCTCTTTCCCGTCCCCCAGAGTAGGGTAGCCAACCAGACGCATTTCTGGTTAACATCCCTGCCTTCTCTTTCTCTCCTCCTCCTCCTCCTGGCGTGCTAGAAAAAGTGAATGCCATATTCAGGGAGGCTAAAGATTACGTAGATTGCAATTATAACGTGTAAAAATTAAGCATGGAATTGAAAATGCTCTAGTCACTGCCACACGCCCGTAAACCCGCGTATTATTAATATGAGGAGCAACAATTTTCCCGCCTGCCTTATAAGATCCAAACAACGAATTTCGTCTGCACGACCGTCAGCTAATATCCGATGAGCAAGCGGAAAACATAAGGTATGAAAAAAACCCTCAATCCTCGACAGCACCTGCAACTTACACGATGGTGGCGCACACAAAATTGCACAATATTCACCTTCAGCTGCTCTGCGAATGAAAGAACCTTGGTGTCCTCTTTCGACGTCTGTGTTCAATCAATACCGCTCCCTTGCGAGGGGATCATTTTTCAGCTGCGCGGATTTAATGTCATTTTTCGTGTTTCGTTTGTTTTTTTCATATCCTGCACTGGAAACAACTTTCGTGCTAGCCATTTCCCCGCCTACAAGTATTGTAACATACGGGCTACGTTGTGCCTTCTGCGTAAGCAACGACCGTGCCTGCGTGGGTTTATTACAGCTGAAAACCTGGGAAATGCCAAATGCTCAGCTCTTTAGTGCTGCAATAGTAAAATATAACTTCAGGTAAACTGGTCGGTGTTGACAGCAGTGTGCGGAACCAGCCTTCTATGCAAAATGCATACTCTCTTACTCGCACAAGGCACAGGTAATGTGACACCAAGAGGAGCCGCCAGGACAGTAGTAAGAAAAAAAAAGAGAGAAAGATAACGACAGAGAAAAAGAAAACACCAAGAATAGCAACAACAGTGTCGGGAAGAGCGTGAACAAGGAGGATGACGCGTTTCTACAGTCCTCGCTATATGTGCACTCGTGTGTTTCCTGCGACTCGACTGCGCGTAGACTGCGACACCCGCTTTTAAGCTGACAGTCGAGGCTATACGCATGCAATGCTTGGCGTTTAATTTGCCACTGTTGTGCGGTCCTGCTGATGATTTCTTCCGCATTCTTGCGCCATACGCATTTGTCAGTGATGACCTTGGGATACTAGGCTAAGTTGCAGCGTATTTTCTTGGGTTTCGTTCACCAGCAACACCGCCGGAAACAAATAGGGAAAATAAAATAACACGAAACTGCAATATGAACTAACAACGACAAACAGAACAGGATGGCCGATTGAGACACGTGTTTCCTTTCATTTAAGTGAATAAGTAAAATGGAAATAAGAATAACAATATCAAGAGCACTCACCGAATTTTTCTGCACCGACGAGGCCAGTGTTTGTACTAATGCTTAATTTTTTTTCTTCTAGAAGTTAATGAGTAAACATTCCTTTGAGCACTCGCTGTTGTCGCGTTGTTTATTAAATGCGACACAATGGCAAGCGTGGATTCTAAAGAGCGTGCTATCTTAATGCCGTCGTTCTCTGCTCCCGAAAACTGCGCTCTCACTGCAGCAAGTGTACAGAGCGCGAAGTTTACAAAAAAAAAAAAAAAAATGCCAGGGCTCCTTCCCCCATGTAAACCGCATGTTACAGCTTTGCCGGTAACCTGTCATATCCTTTCTTTTTTCTTTGTCTTGCCTAACGCTGTTGTGCAATAGAGAGAGGGAACAGTTTTCCGGCATAATGAATAAGGATCACATGCTCCACAAACATTATAAACATTACATCGCCCTACATACATTCGTTTTAGGCGTATACCCTAAATACCTTTTAGGGTACAATCCTTTTAAAAACGTAGACACTCCAGAAAGCGAGAAGAACGAGCTCGGCGACACATGGCAGCCCTCGCCTCGACGGGGATGCTAATATCATCGTCTACATTATGACAATATTATAGACAGTTTGCAACAATGTACTCGTACAATATGCGGGTATCGGCGGATAAATGTTAAACCTTGAAGTGAATCAATACGTTCGCGCTTCGATTCTCTCGGCAAACGCGCATCTTGATTTCATTTTGTACCCATCGAATGAAGAAACGGTAGACCATGTAACAGCCGACGATGCTCCATGTAAGACTATTATTAGCCGTGCTTACCTCTTAGGTGGAAACTTTCAGAAAAATTCTCGCAAACGGTTCGAGAGATCTCGGCGACGGCCCACATTTAGCAACAAACTAGTCCTAATGAGCCGAATTAGAAAAATAGTACAAAAAATGGCGACTATCTAAAAAACACAAAAAAAACTTTGACTAACATGACGTGAAAGCAGCGCATGCAAAACACTAGCACGCGGGAATAAATCGATGAGTGTTTAACAAGATTTAACAAGAACACAGGCGTTGTGTTTGTAATTCTTTCATTTAACCCCACGCTCCTAAACTTCGACTGCTTTGGGCTGCTTTTACGTCATGAACAGTGACGATATTACCCAAATCGCTATCCTGGTTGACTAAAGGCGGAGAAATTGTGCGAATGTGCCCCGAAAGTAACCGGTACATATTACGTTCACAGAGGTGTGGGTAGCTGCAGAGGTAAGTATAAGTCTCAAATCTAAGTCAGATATGGTGGAACGGTACCCTGGATCAGTGATGCATGCTCCGAGCTACGCACAGCGGTACGTAAAGCAAACGGGAGCGAGCTCACGTGCTGGCGCATTTTAACACACCCTTTCAAAAAAGAAAGAAAGAACGGAATATAAAACTCGTGCTCTACTCTGCGCGAACAATCAATAACACAGAATTGCAGTCGGATGATGCCTCCCTCATCGACGACGATGTCCTTGAGGCACGCAGCACCAATGCCCGGTTCGGCGAGCACGTGTGTTGCGCTCAAAAGGTAAATTTTAACTTCCCTATAGCGCCAAGGTTTTTTTTTTTTTTTAGGTATAGGCGCAACTTCCAAAACACTATCAAACTCAAACCAGCGCTATCCTAATCTAACGGAAGAAGAGAAATAAGAACGTTTAGCTCGCAAATGCGCAAATGAGGAGCCACTATATAATGCTTCGCACCACGATAATTCCCCGAAAGCGAGTTTCGGCCGTATTATTGATAGGTTGTAAATTTCGGTGCCCGTCCTACACTCGAACCATTTGAGGCATTTCATAAAATGTGACCAGCGTCCACGTCTGTGGTTTCGAATCGCATTCATAATATATATATATATATATATATATATATATATATATATATATATATATAAAGAAGAAAACAAGTCAGGTAGCTTACATCACTTTACCCACATCGCTGGAGAGAATTTAAACGCTGCAGCATTGCAATACTCAAGAATACTGCGGTAATGTTTGTAAAACATATAATCGCCATTAAGGAAAATGACAAGGACCCTACGAAGTTACAACTGATTTGTTTATCAACCACGGATAGACGCCCCATACAGTGCTCCCCCAATAGTTGTAATGTGCACAAGGGATCACATTAAATTTAGACAACTCTAACAAAGGAAGCACTAAAGTAAAATAAGAACACAAGAAACGAATGAATGGAATGCACAAGGACTGCAGTTGTAACGAAGCGTGTTGGTGAGGGACGTCTCATCAAAATTAACGCCATTCCCTCATCACGGCTGTGAATCCCGCAGTAGGGGTTGCCTCGCACAGAAGCCACGGTAATGTTCAAGCGGCACGCGGACGACTCCCACCATTGCGGCGAATGACATTTGTTGCAGTCGCGACTCTACACCCGTCGGGACTCGCTCCCCCTTTAACGCTGATGAGAATTTTTATCGCGCTGTGCCCACGCTGTACAAGCTCTGTCCATTTGCCTTTTTTCGCAGACGCCTTTCGGATTCGTTCCTCTGTGATGTAATGCACGCGCCTCCCCACACGCTTCCCACTCCCTTCCTAATTTTGTAAACGAACAGCTTCCCGCAGCACCGGCTAGCCGAATGGCGCTCTGTTCCAGTTAATATTCTTGGAATTTATTCACCCCACGTCCGGCGACTGAACGACACAATGCCAGAAATATTTTGCAGTGTATATGCGATGCCACTGTATGGAAGCGGCGCAGTAAGTTCGGGCAGCTTATATAGTGATGGTAGATGGTACATGCGCCCAATATCGAGAACTAGTTCACTGTGCAGTTTCTAAGTGTCTTGCGTAGGCAGTTCAGCCACAGTCGTATCTTTCTTTCTCCAGCTCCACACTGCGTTCGAGTCTAATGTTCCGAGTCGTGCAATGTTCCGCTAATCATTTGCGCGACCAGTTGACGCGCTGGTACGCAGCCCACTGGCAGGGTTCGCTCCCCAGGTTGACCCTTTCCAACGGTACAGTTTCCCCAGCAATGTACGGTTTTTGGTGATGCCGGATGCGTACGCGCGCGGCGTCACTGCTGATATTCTTCATACTCACCCCTATACGATGGCCCTTGCAGCGGCACTTTCTCGCACGACGTCGACATGGTTCACGGAGTGCGCGCTTGCGGCTGTCAGCCCTTCTTTATTTACGCACTCAATAGTTCTTGTTTTCTTTCATTTACCGGCAATTCCTATGAGGCATACGTGTACAAATACGTTGCCTACAAGGCTTTCTTTCTCCGCGGAGTTTCTTCTTGGGAGGGGCGACCGTACACCACACTGGCTACCTCGTTTTGATGAGGACTCGTGGGCATGAGAAGGGACACGCAGGGTTGCGATAGCCGCAGATACCACCATGCTCTATCGGCCCCTATACTGATTCGGGCATCAAAGGCGCGAATTTGTCGGTGCCATTGACTCGAACGCCGACGGGAACAGCAGCGCACAAGATTGAGCTATAGTCGAGTTGTGTTTGATGAAAAGTAGCGATGCGACGAACGGACAGCCGTTATGAAGGAGCGGACAAGCACAATTCGCTAGTACGTGCATCTGTCCGTCCGCATTATTAAATATTTTCTGCGAAAGTTCTTTGCCAGAGAAAAAGTCTTTGCATATGCTGAGGTAAAAAAAAAAAAAGTACGGAAGAAACCGTGGCACTTAGAACTATATGTATCGGAGCGAAGCGTTGGAACCCTGAAGTGGGTCGTCCGCTCCAGCGCCTTGAAGTGGGTCTCCCTTCTCCAGTGCCTTCTAGTGGGTCGTTTTCTTCGGCTCTTGAGCGCCGCTCGTGCTGAGAGTCCGTGCTGCGCTTTTTGGACAGTCGCCCTTGCGCTACTTCAAGTGCCGTCCAATAAACATCCTTATAAATTGGTGGAGGTGCTGGGTCAGTGCGTGTCATCGGGTGCGTCGACAACTTGTGCGTCTTCGAGGGGTTCCACTCTGGCGAGACATTCCCCTCGCAGCAATGTGACAGTATATGGGGATGGATTGCTAACAGAAATAGCGCTGTCACCGTGAGTGATTTGCACTGTCGCAAAGGGCACCAACAATCCTTTCTCAGTGCGAACGCGGTCAGATGGCGAAAGGAGTGCAAAGGTGTCGCAGAGACCGTCGCAGCACACTGACACAGCCGCTGACGCGTTCGGAGGCACTTGGGTATCGTCTGTGACGAGTATCTTGTTCGAAAGTGATGGTCTGTCTGCCGGCGTCATCTCTGAGAACGGCGAGAGTTCTATTTCGGCGGGGGTGCAATGAATGACGGCGTTGTGGCGGGAGAGAAAATCCCATCCCAGGATGATGTCGTGCGAGCATGCAGGAATGATGATGAATTCGACGGCATACATGACGTCCCGAATGACGACGCGAGCTGTGCATACTGCTGTTGGGTGAATACTTTGGGCGCTAGCCGTACGAAGGGATAGCCCCGAAAGTTGCGTCGTCACTTTGCGTAGGACACGGCTAAGTTTGGCGTCCATAACGGATACGGCGTCTCCGGTGTCTATAAGGGCAGATGCGCGAATACCGTCTACAAACACGTCTATTATGTTCGATGGTCTCTGCTGAGGGCTTTCAAAGTTCGATAGCGTCGCAGCCCTTGCCTCGTGGACTGCGACGACTAGTTTTCCCGATCTCGTGCGACCTGACGTGGCCGCATTGGCGACAATGAGCGACGTCGTGGAGACGGTGAACGGCGGGTAGATGGAGCTGGGCGTACGCCGGTGTCACTAGGCTCCGTCTGCAGCCCCCCATCCAGGCATATCAGCAGCCGCTACGTCCATCGCGTCCTGAGCCATGGGTGGGAACATCTCCACAAGAGAGCAGTATTTTTCACAAAGAAATCGCAACAAAACAGAACATTGAACCCTCTATTGGGACCACCTCCCCTCATGTACGTTGGCAAACAACGCACTTGTCCACTCCATCATCGTTCCTCATGTGCTACAGCGCAAAATGAAACACGAGTAAGGGACGCATAAAGGCCAGCGCTACGCTCTCATCCGTTATTTGTTTATGCCTCGTTGTGCACTATAGCACTTAAGATAATGGAGCATGAACTAGCCCAATCTTTCGCGTTACTAAGTATCAATCTCTTCACCCCCAATATTCTAAACTTAGTTTCTTGCATACCCGGCTTTTACAAAAACCCGCTCTCCTCATTTACCTTCTTTCGACTTCTCGGTACAATTCGCTTACCCATGGTAATTTAGTTGCAGGAAACAACAATAATAGTGAAAGAAGTTTGGATGACAATATTCCAGCCCCTATTGAATTAACTTGGATTACACAACAAGGTCGCATGGTCGAGTTGTTGAAATTAGAGGATTAGTCGCATTTTTTCGTGTGGAAATTACGTGCCTCGACCACGTGACATGCCTGCGGGTGTAGCACTATGATGACGAGCCACGTTCGTCGCGTGCGATTCGACCCGAAAGCCGCGTTACCTTAGTTGTCCTTGCTTGATGAGCATTATCAATTTCTGCCCTTCCGCAAGGCCGCTAGCTACACGCACCACCGCGCAGTGCGCGCAGGCGAGGATGCAGAACACGTCATGGTGGGCTCGCACAGCTGGCCGGCCCAGCAGTTCCGGGGCAAAGTGAGATGGCATATCCTGATTTGGTATGCAAATTGGATATCGCTCCGCTCGTTATCGCTTTCACGAGCCCCTTTTGTTCACCTACTATGATTTTCATTTTTTTTTCGTTCGGGCCCGCTCTTTTTGCTTCTGTTTCGACGGGCGATTCTGCCTCCCCTTTACATATAAACGCAGACGCTGCGGCTTTGAAAACATGGATTCTCGGTTATGTACAATGCGTGTCTGAACTGTCGAAGTCGTTTAGGCAAGTGTGAACTTAAACTATGCGTTTGAGAAACTTATTTGGTGTCCGACGTCCTAGCCCGTCTTAGCAAACTGTATACAAGGACTTCGAGATGATGTTTTACGAAGGTGACGTGCGTACGTTGACCACTTAACACACGCGTGCTTTATTCTTGCGTGCGTTAGGTGGTCGACGTACCACAAGACAGTGAAGGCTGCGCTCCTGAAAATTTTACGTTCGAGTGGCCTGTTGGAGATACTGTAGTTCTCATGGACGTTCACAACCTTCCCTATCCTTTTTTTTTTTTCTCTTTTTTAATTCTTTGCTTTTTCTCTCCACTGTTCCGTCCGTCTTTCATTTCCCCTGACTCTACCACCAGAGCAGGGTAACAAATAAGAATCTTGTCCGTTTAACCTCCCTGCTTTTCCCATCCCGTTCATCTCTCTCTCATACTTAATTCTAGAAAGCAGGACTATTTCTTACTGTAGACAGTATAGTCCCACCCAGCAGTGAATACACAGAAGTCACTGTAAAGTTTCTCAGTTGACACACAAGCCACCGCGTGCACCAAACTTTTACTTTGCTCTCCAAAGCTGCTACCAGTTAGCTATGTGGGTGCTTCAAATGGCAGCAGGAAAGTCCGCGCGTGATCATTTGAAGCTCTACATTAAATAGGAAAAGTCTCATATCTGTGACTGGTACTGATGAACATTCTAGAAAAAGAAGAAAAAAAGAAGAATAAACAGCGTATGCTACTGGACCACAGAAAGACGAAGCAACACAGGTGCTGCCTATCAATTAGTGGATTATACATAGAAACCTAAATATATACATGAAAAGACATGAGCGTATTGAAGGCAGCTAGCGTATAATAATAATAATAATAATAATAATAATAATAATAATAATAATAATAATAATAATAATAATAATAATAATAATAATAATAATAATAATAATAATAATAATAATAATAATAATCTAAATAACTAACATTTCATTCTTTTTTTAGGCGTTGTTCACTATTGTTTGACGTAATCTAGAACACTCAGTAAAATGTGAGCCCTTTGGCAACTTTTTTAGGATACCGCCTACGCACACCCAATGGCCGAGTCATTGTATTGAATGATCGCCGTTCAGAAAGATGACACGATGGCTGATGAAGGCACTCGGACTAGGGATGCTACGAAAGGCACAATACCACACCAACTGCCCTGCAAAAAAAAAAAAAAAAAAAAAGAAGTTAAACAAATGAAGAATGGTGTGATCTGACGAATGAACCAAGGGGCAGATCAGGTATATTCTCCAGCGTTGGAGTCCCTCGAGACGTTCCACAGTCGTGTGGCGTTGCGAAAAAAGCACGTCTTCACGCTGTCCGAAGCGATCGGCGGCCCGGCAGCTGGGAAAACTCGCCGGTAAAGAACCGGCCACCCTCGTGAGCGAAGGCCCGCATTCGGAGGCGCCGTCTTCAGTCCCGAGGCTTCGACCGGCGCGGGCAATCAGGCGCCACCTGCCCCTCGGGCAGGACCTGGGGTTCTCCCCCTCCTTCGTTCGACCCTCTGCTGCTTGCTCTTTTACCCCTCGAGAGAGGAGGGCACAAATGAAGAAATTGCCAGCAGCGGTTTCCGCGCCGAGCTTCCCTCTCGCCCCGTACGTAGTGCGCCACTCCCATCGGCCGCGCCAACCTCGCCGCCGCAACGCCACCCGCTGTGGTCGAGCAGCTAGCTCGGCGGCGGAAGGAAAAATTGTGGCACGCTCCGAGGCGGCGCGGTTGGCGGCAGCGGGACCAACTGTACTGTAGGAGAGACCGCGGCGACTGCTGTGTACTCCCTGCAGGGCTAAATGCCTGCAGCGTTGCGCGAGCGACGAGACGCGCTGGTGCGCCCATGAGCACGCGCGGAGAATTTCGACGCTGTACGACAGTGGCTACGTCAAACATTGAAAGTTCAAGACGCCCATTCGGCAGTTGTTTAGAGACAATGAGAAAAGATAAGGAACAAAAGAACACCACAAATGCCATTCCGCTTCGATTTCACTGAAGATTCAGGATGTTTCGGCAAGGAGAGGAACCCGGGTGGGCAAAGCTCGTTCTATACTCTAAGCTCGTACTTAGCATGTGACAAAACAAAACAAAAGAAGCATAATAATTGTTAGTTTTTGTTATATAGGAGGGCGTCAGAATAATTAGGCTATGGACAACTTTAATTACAACTTTAGAGACAATTTTTTTTTTTGGGGGGGGGGAGGGGTGGTGAGGGCTTGCCACAAGGCATACTCGGTATGTATCATATTCATGCTGTAAGGATATGTTGTGTACGCATTCGAGGAGTGTTCTGTGGTGTCTGTTAGTGTGTATCCAGCGATCATAGAGATACGTGGCAGTGTGACGAGGGCCATCTTGCGGAACTCAGCAAAGGGAACGACTCGGCGACAGAGGCCGAGACGAGACCACAACGCTGTAGTGTCGTGCACTGACTTTCGCTCGTTAAGCATGCGCCAGCAAGCCCGAGTCTGTGTTTGCCAAATTGCTTCGGTTTCTGATTTGGAGAAGCAAGATTTCAGCAGTGTGGCAAGTGATGGGGCTTATGCTACTGGACAAGATTACTTAAGAAAATTGTGTTTTACATTCTCCCTTGTGTTTTTGACTCGATCTCTAGTTTCTAAGCGTGAACGTTTCATCGCATGAACTGTTTATTTGGATGTAGTTGGGGGTGGAGGGGGATGCTGCTATCAATTCTACCATCGGCTTACCATAAACTATGAACTGTTGAAAATAAATGACGGTAACTTGACGTGAAGTAAGCAGATTGAGCAGCAATGGAAAAGAAAGATGTTATAAGGGCGCTTTACGGAAGCTTTTCTGGACAGTTAATCTAATACAGAAAAAAAAAAAGCTTTAACTATACTTCATGGCGCTTTTGATGACTAGTGGTGAATGTAAAGAATTGCATAATGTTCTGTCTTTTCCACCTTTCTTTATTTCGCCTGTTGATCATTTTACGCAGTTGATTTACTCCGAATTTATCCAATCGTTAGGCGACTGGCCGGAACCTAGTTTGGTAACGCTTTCACTGGCTTGCGCCCACTCGGAGTAAGAGCATAACGTGCCGGTCTGTTGCTTCGTTTCGTAGCGGCGTCGCATACCGTTTTGGGCAGCAGACCGCGAACACTCTGCGTAGGTATGCTCGCTGTTCTGACCGGCAGCCGCTGGCCGTGGTGTCAGCAGCGCTGCACGAATTTAGCGAGGCACAGCGTGGGGGCGAAGCACGAAGAAACGACAAATAGAAGCGGCAGCCGTAGGAACGGTGTAGCCATCTTCTTTTGTTGCTGGCCTAGACCCTCAGAGTTCGCCCCCCTCCCGTGGCGAGAAGGCGGTGTGTTCCTTTCGGCTATTCCTCTCTCGACCCTCTGTGTGCCCCGTCTTGGCCTCCCCGCTCCCTGTCTACTTCCCTCTCAAACTTATGCTACAATGGCTTCTCAAAGGCGCCTCCCTTTCCAAGCAGCACATAGGACGTCTTCGTGCAGCAGTTCCTCGCTTCTTGGTTCGCGTTTACTTTTTTTGTGTGTGTGAGTTCGCTGCATCGCATGCCGCCCCTGAGGTGAGGGAAGTTTAGTCTCAATTGCACCCCCGTTGGGCCGCAGGAAAATTGCGAGCAAGAAAAAAAGGGGGATAAAAAAAAAGAAGAGGATCAAGAAAAAAAAAAAAGCAGTTGCCACGGACAATAGCCGCTTTTCGGAGAGAGCAACATCGCGGTGTCAGGTTTACTTCCCCGGACACCTTTGAACGAGCTCGTCCACATACGCGCTCGGGAGCAGCTAAGCAGCCTCTTCCGCCGTCGAAGCTCGCATGCACGCTTCCTTTCAATAGCTCGAAGCCGCGGTGCAGGCGGGGTAGTAGTTGGTGGCTTGCCGGGTCGTGTTTTGCGGCTTGACACCGCGCCAGCTGCCACGCGTTAGTTTGCCGGGGCTGCATTGCGTTGTTTGCTTTTCTCCGGCGAGGGTGCGCGCCACTTGGTGCTTGTGCTCGCTGAGCATCGCGCAGCAGGGTTTGGAGATTGCGTGCTGGCGATAGAAACCAAGCAGCGGGCACCGTGCCACCACGGGCTTTTCCCCTTCACAAATGCCGCATCCTTGTGGCCGACCCTTGACTTCCACCCGAGGTTCGCCTTTTCATCCTCAGTTTTTATTAATTCTTATATTTAAAAAAATACAAGAAGACAGTCTTGTTTTGATGCTTTAAGTGTAATGGAGACCTCTGGAATACACTCACATCCGTGAAAGCTCACTGCGAACACAAAAGCACAAAAGATTTAAGTCGAGGCTCCCGCGTGAAGGCACTCAGAGTTACCTTCCCTCCGTAATGCGGGGCAGCATTAATCGTACCGTTCTTGCTGCTCATTCTTACATGGACCTTCTCTCCGAAGCTGACGATGAATAGAAATGAAGATGATTCCTGTAAATGGTTTGGTCGCAAAAACTTTCGCCGATGTATTCTTTGTGAAATGAGGTTGTTTGAGAAAGGCTTGGCTTTTGACTAAAGCCTTCTTCAGGCTAACCATTGCACAATGCAGAGCGTTAAAGACAATGAAATCTTAACCACTTTTGTTGCTTGTCTTACGACAGCGGCATTACTTAAAACAAATCATGAAGTTCGACCTGAATTTCCTACTACATTTGGTTACCGCCTTAGTGACTATAACCCAATCAGTAGTTAGGCAAGAAAATTGGGACCAATATTGCGGGGAAGCAAATGTGCAGTTGTCCGCTGTCTCAAAAGTTTATTGCTCTTTTCATGCAATATTTCCAAAGAAATTTACGGCAACCAGATACTATAAGAAAAACGTGCCCAAACAGTTGACTGCGTAAGAAATGAAAATGACCGTCTCTCTATTATTAAATGTCTCCTTGTTAAGAAAGAGTACAACCCCGAGGCTTCTGAGGCGCTCAGATTAAAAATGCTCGCGAGACTAATCGGTTTACAGTGGCACGCCCAAACTCGCGTTAGAGCAACGAAGCAAGGAAAGTGCTTGAGGAACCATCGACCGAACATTTTTCATGGGAAGTGAAAGAAGATAATTGTGCATAAATTTCATTAGTTGCTGACAAAAAGGACTTGGAAAGGTAAGGTAAGTCTTCTGGTTGGACTCTGCGGACTTTCGTACGGTCTTTTATCTTTATTTATTTCTTCGAATCAGCTGTATCGCATACCTAGATACATTCGTACGTACTGGCACCATATTGCCATTGCTCCAATGAGCTTAACTTATTGGCGGCTAGCCGCACCACATCAGCCTGATTGCAGGCCGTCACCTTGAGCCCCGCCTTTTAGAGGGCGATTCGCCATTTGTTCAGGCCAGGCACACACAATAGGAGACTCGACTTCTTCCATGAGCGTCAGCGCCTCTTCCAAGTGAGCAGGATTAACGATCGCCTCCCAAGTAAGAGAGACGCCGCCAACTTAATCAGCGTCGTGTTGTGTGCCGAGCTCTTGAACCTCGAGGCGCTCCCTGTTAATAACAAACAACCGGGAGTATGAGGGACGCTAGCATCGAGCAACCAATGTGTTTTTCTCGAGGACCGTAGCAGACGAAGCAGAGAGCGCGTTTTGTTTTTTTCGTCCGCTTCTTCCTAAGACGGAAACAGCGCGCTTGTCTGCGTCCTGTCTGGCCATTCAAAAAACGTCGTTTTTCAAAACGGGGGCCACGAACCGAAAGACAGCGCGAGTGAGCGCAGCCCGGAAGAAAACTACTCGGCCTCGGTAAAACTGTGCAGTATTGCGGACACTACGAAAGACTGCATACAAGAGTCAATCAGGTGAGCTGCCGCAACGCTACATACCCTCCGAAACGACCCCGGCCAAATTTTTGCGCTCTCCACAGCAACGGGCACAGACGTTGCAGCGTGACACTCGGCGGTGCGCTTCAGCGCGCTGCTGAATTTATCGTTTTAAGATTACAGGTTAATCAAAATAGGCTAGCCGAAATGTGACATCGCCCCTGGGCGCGGGGGAGGAGCAGTCGAAGCCTTTACGGCGATGCACAGTTCTAGCGAGACAGTGGTTAGCGAAACAGCGGGCTATGCCACGAATACTTGACAGGATGTGAAGTGGGTGCACACAAGCCACCGCCAACGTCGGCTTTGAGGCAGTTTGCCGGGTTCCTAGATTAATTGCAGCCGCTGAGGAGGAAGCGGGGTCTCGCGCCGCTGCTGACCTCTGCGGCTCTCGCCCGCGCCTCCTTTCCACGAGTGCGCACTCGCGCGCGCACGTGGAAACGCTCTCGGGGAAAACTGGACGTCTTCATTTCACGCCACGATGGCTGCTCCCACGCGCCAGATCGTGAGCCTCACGCCTTCAACAGAGATCGCATAGAAGCTCGGCGGGGCTGAAGCATATCTGCTGATACAAGGTGCGGCACGAAGGCCACGCTCAGCGCCACCTACAGCTGTTGAACGCGCGGCGCTTTCACGAAAGTAACGAGGTGTTCGCACAGCTTCCACACCAGATACACGTTAATTTGCTAGTGCCAGTTTTTCTCCTGCTCCGAACTGGGCAATGTCAGTGAAGTGCACGGTATCGCAGCGACAGAGCGCGCCACCACAGAATTCGCCCCCAATTCGTTTTCATCAAAGGACTTCATATATATATACTAATTAGAAGACAGACGCAAATTGGCACACATATCCGACAGCCAAAACAGGCGCTCGCCTTGTCCCCCCTTTCTCGTGCGTGTGTGTCAATTCGCACCCGTCTTCTCATAAAGTTCCCTGTTTTGCTCAACAAGAACAAAAAAAAAAAAAAACAAAAAAAAACTGCTTCCTATATTTGTCCCGGGCCACGGGCTGCCAGCACATTTGAAAATGAATAAACGAACGAACGAACGACATGGTGTAAGTTAGCGTTGGGTTGCTTATAAATACGCTTGCATTTCATTTTCTTTTAGGTGCGAAGCACCTTATGCGCCCGCGCTGTCGGCGTCTCCTTTCGTCGTCGTCGTCGTCGTCGTAGTCACGGCAAGCAAGCGGCTCGTGCTCGCGCTTGGCACGCGCTCGTGCCACTGCTCCCGCGTTCGTCGTCGTCGTCTTCCAAAGCAAGCGACTCGTGCTCGCGCTCGGCACGCGCTCGTGCCACTGCTCCAGCGTTCGTCGTCGTCGTCTTCCACAGCTGGCTGCGTTGCCGCTCATCATTCCAGCGTATGAATGAATTATGGGGTTGTACGTGCCAAAACCACGATCTCATTATGAGGCACGCCGTAGTGGGGGACTCCGGAAATTTGGACCACCTGGGGTTCTTTAACGTGCACCTAAATCTAAGTACACGGGTGTTTTCGCATTTCTCCGTGGCCGGGATTCGATCCCGCGACCTCGTGCTCAGCAGCCCAACACCTGTGCTTTCGCCGCTCAGTTTCCGTTGAAGCGATAGACCGCATGAATCCTAGCTCGCTGCTTCTGGCGCGCTTGCTCACGCCAGCGTTTTGACAGCGGTTGTGTGCGGTCACAGAAACAACGCGCAGAACCGTTGTCGACGGCAGCGGCGCTTTGCCCGCGTTCGCACCGAACGCGCGCGGCGTTGGTGACGTGTTTATGAAGAACGTGCCAACCTCTGCCGTACACCCTATGGCGATGTACCGTAGCGACCATAAGGCCATGGTCTCTGTGGTCACTGAATAAATGAAAACAACCAGATCATATATATTTCTCATTCTCTAATAGTTCAAATAACTAATTATACCATAACAACTTAATAGTCATAATTGGAAATACATAATTCCCACCATAGTACAGCTTCGCTGGTCTTCGATCTCCACCCCAGTGGAAGGGCTGACAGTTTTTTATTGCGATAGCAATTATATGGACACTCAAAAGCAGATTTCTGCCGTCGGCGTCGCCATCGTCGTCGCCGTCGCCGTGAGGTTCCCTATGACGTCAATGGAGATGAAATCGTCGCCGCGCGCCGAACGCTGTATGTGCGAGTGAAAGGGCGCGAGGGGCGCGCGCTTTCACGGGGAGTGAACGCACGGCGGAGAACAAACGCGCGTTCTGCGCCGTGCTCACTTAAGGGCTGCAGAAGTAGGCGTCTCTTTCCTCCTTTACAATCACCATATGTGTAGAGCAAACGCGCCTTCTTCCGACGCGCGAGAGGCCGTGGGGGAGGGGGGGAGGGAAGGGAGGCGACGTTTAGCTGCGGCACCAAGTGCCTATTTATATCAGAGGCTCCGGCAACAGTAACCAACGCCGCGCGCATTTTGAGCGAACGCGGGCAAAACGCCGACGGCGTCGACAACAGTTCTGCATGTTGCCGGTGCTGCTGCATGTCCAAGTTTATACAGTTGATAAAGCTAATATCATTACTCCGTATAGCTCTCTACAAATTTGCTATCGCAATTGATGCTTCGCCTTTCAGGTGAAACTGCGACAACTTTTTTCCTTTTTTTCATTTTATTGCTCTCTCTCTCTCTCTCTCTCTTTGCACTCTTGCAACCCATATATCCCCCACCCCAGCGTAGGGTAGCAAACCGGAAACTCGCTTCTGGTTAGTCTCCCTGCCTTTGCTCTCTCACTCTCTCTCTCTCCAATTCGGGCATGCGCTACATGTGACTTTTTGCGTGACTACGCCGCCACCGAAATCTGTAACGCAATACAAGCTTGGTTTGAAAAAGAATGACAGGACCGACCTGTGTACCGGCCGTTCTTCGCCGAACCTCGAAGGTCTTGATTCCGAGGCTGGCTGCTGGCAACAGCATGTGCTATGAGGAGTTGCTCCAAAAGCGTGAGAGCACGTGCATGCAGGAGACAATGATGAAAAGCCTTGACCCGCATCCGCGCATACGATGAGTATAGCGTGACTTTTACTTTTAACGCGATAGCGTTTAGGGCCCCTTGTCGCAGAAAATCCGGCGTCGGCAACCGGCGTGTGATCGCGGGTGGCGGAGAAAATCATTCAACCACATCGACCGCGCATGCCCTCTACGTGGTGCAAGGTTTTGGTGAACCAAAATGGAATTTCTGACAGTGAAATCCGTCAGAAAAATGATAAAGTATGACTTTACCATTCGGCGTCACATTCGCCGTCGGATAGTTTACCAATCGGCGTCGGATTGTAATTTGAATGTACGAGAAAACCTAATTCTGCTACGAGGAAACTCAAACACAAACCCCTTTTCCAGCATTTCTACCAGACCTGCGCGCGTCCGGGCAATAGCAAACAATTAATAAAATAATAAAAAAAGGTGCTAGGGCCTTCGCATTTTAATATAAGACCACTTATATTGCCCCTGGAAAAACGTATTTCCAGCAATGCATTTCAGTTTAACAGTGAAGCCGACTTTAAGGTGATTGGTGTAAGCTTGGTCTTTGTTAGCTGGCTCTCCCACGTTCAGTGTTGCAGTGAATGAAGCCTACTTGCCGTATGCGAACGATGCGATGCGAACAAGTCATGATAACGCTATCGCGTTTTACTCTTATTTTTTTGTTGAACTAGAAATACTACCAAAGCAGTCCTTATTACGAATTTGCACAAGGCATAAAGAAGGAATAACAAAGGAAACGCAAGTAGAAGCATTTTATGCACATGATGTACTGGAGAAGTGCATTATGTTGTCCATGAGCCATCACTCATAGTGATTAGGTTGCCCAAAAATGCTTTGTCGTAAATACAC
Source organism: Dermacentor silvarum (assembly GCF_013339745.2). NCBI lineage: Eukaryota > Metazoa > Arthropoda > Arachnida > Ixodida > Ixodidae > Dermacentor > Dermacentor silvarum. The sequence goes on from NC_051162.1 coordinate 134,609,001, forward strand.
ATCATTTAGGCACTGTGCGATTATGTAGAGTGACCGTAACGGAATCACATACATTCCTTCAAAGAAGTATTGTTACGGGAAGAATTCGTTACAGCAGGAAGGATTTACTTTCAACTTATATTAATGCTACTACTATTGTAAACGGCGGTCGCGCTCCATGCTATACAGAATAGTTTACGCAGGGAACACATAATCTTCGATAAGGGTCAATAGAACTCGTTGCTGAGCGCGTTGGTTCGCATTACAGGTCGATACCATCTCGTCCCTGTCTGCTGTTGGCGCAGTATTTTTTCTTAAATTAGGTTCTTGGCAGTTTCAGGCTAGTAACGTCGTAGATTTGCGAAGCATGCCAACACACTCGCGTAATTATACTCGTAATCAGTCATCTGTGTTTACGCCACTGCATGCGTTCAAGTATTATGCCGAAGCACAAAATACACCGCACACGTTTAATATTTAAATTTCCATGTTTAAGTGGTAACTAAGAATCAAGTTGCTTCTTGAATGTGCAGGTTAGGTTAAAATCAGTGCAACCTTGGACCTGCAAGGAAACTTCATTTGATATCACTGCAGTCGTTTGCTGCCACAGAGATGCGTTCCCCAGTCCTGATGGAAATGAGCGCCAGCTTCAGTAACAACACAGCCCTTTAGTCACCGTAAGTTTTTCAAAGAACTTTCTCGAAAAGAAAATGTGCGCAGCGAATATGACACTGGTAGCATCGCGGTGGAGACGAAATCATCGGAAGCTCTCCGAGTTCCGCCAAGCTCTTCAAATTCTAGCGGCAGCTGTGAGAGACGCAGCGCACACAGCGGCGAAACCATTTCGCCACGCGGTGAACTCGTCGAGAAGTGGGTGTGACGTTGAAGTTGCGCACATCCCGCCTTGAATGCTTCTGGTCTGGTTAGTTTACGGACGGGGCTAGCCTTAGCTCCTGGCTCGTCTACTCGTCTGCCTGTCGCTGTGTTGTTTCGTGTAGCGCTAAGTTAATTTTCGGAACCCACCTCACTAGTTGGATTGCCGCCCCCCTTCTCAGACGCATTTGCGTGCCTATTTTGTTTTTCGAAATGAGAAACTCGCGTTGCCCGCTTTGCGTCTCTCATTTCCATGCGGCTCTAACGAAGGCTTCTTCTAACTCGCACGCGCTATGCGGCTAACGACTTCCGCCGTAGCTCTCGGTTACATAACCAGGGGCTCAAGTTCAAGATCGTGCCAGGCAGAAACCGGAAAGCGTGGCGCACAGCGGACGGTGCGCCAACATTGCCCGTGCGGTGCGCATTCGCCTCGCGCCAAGAATGGCCTCTGAAGGGCGTCTCATTTAAATCTCGCTTGAATACGCCCACGCCTTTCGTCGTAAGACCGCGCTGCTGCTGGCGCGGCCTCCGAACGGCGCTCGGCTGCGTTGCGGGAGTTGCATGACGATGGAGGGGTCGGCACTGCAGGTGCTCGGGCGGCTTGCTAGTTGCTTTGCCGTCTACTGTGTGTGTGTTTCTTCTTTCTGCCGCGAGGCAAGTGGGGAGGGGTGCCGTACAAAGCACAGGAAGCGCATTACACCACTGCTTCTGCCACTTTATCTAACTTGCCTGCAGTGCTTATTGCAAGGAAACCCAGGGGGCAATGTTTAATGCTAAGGCGGGTGTTAGCCAATCAGGACGGCTGCCACAAAACAGCAGGATATTATTTGACGAGCGTGGACGTCTGCCCTTGTTGTTAAGACATACTTTGGATTGTTTAAGTACCTAGACAAAGAGGACAAGAAAGTAGAAGTAGCAGCGCTTGTGCGTGTGTCTACTTTCTCGTCCTCGTTGTCTACGCGCATGCACTAAACAGTCCAAAGGGTTTCAACGAACTGTTTTCCAGCTAGTAAGTTTATTCTCCTGCAGTCTATGTCGTGGAGTAGCGAGCTATTAGTGATAATTGGAAGCTGCTTCCCATATTTATTTTCGCAATTTCCAGTACAATATTTAGATATCCTATTATTACACCATTCGTTATGTCTGTAAAGTTCAGCGTATAATCGTTAGTGACGCGAGAAGGAGGTGAAGGCGAAAGCATTCGCGTCACGCTCCCCTTTGAACTGAGTGCACATTTGCACACAGTTCGCTAGAAAAGGTCGCGATGTGGATCCATATCGCCAAACGCATTTGCGCAGAACGCAGACTGAAAAGATAAAGAAAAAGAATATCGGCGCAATTTCCGATTTCTGAAATAGGCCTTGAGGGTCCGCAGATAAAAAAAAAAGCAAACTTTTTCACCCATTGTCTCGCGTTCTTTTTTTTTTTTTTTCCTCTAATGGCACGCGTGAAGCCTCATTTGAGCCCCCTCTTCCGACGCAACGATCCCGTCCCTGCTGAAGCGCCGGGTTATGCGAAATATGCATCGGTGATTACGTCAAGGCTTAAAACGTATATTTACTTGCCTCAGAATGTGGGGTCAGAAAATGTAAAAAAGTAATAATTTCGGGGAGAAAAGAAGGAGGAGAATGTATGTGTAATGGTTTATCTAGCAGGCGCTTAGCGCCTCGTCGAAGTGTTAGCGGGGTTTCAAGCAGAAACGAAGGGTCACAGTAAATGGAGCCTCCAACTCTTGCCCCGAGAATCGTCAGAGGATTTTTGGGGCTGCTGTCTGCTGGCAAAAAAAAAAAACAAAGAAAGAAGATGCCTGAGCCATTCGCTGCAGACGCGTTTTTTTTTTTTTTTTTTTTTTTTCACTGCGTGGAGAGAGGAAATACTATTGTAACGAATATTTTGTTTTATCATCGTGATGTGAAAGGAACTGATGCATTGGGCAGGGTCTTGCCATGATGACTCAGGGTCTGAATAAACCTCGTCGGGAGGACCGATTTTCGATTAGAACGCGGAAATCAAAGTCCGGATGATGCCACGCTGGCACTAATGGCGTGCGCTCTTGCCTTTCGCTGAATGGTCTGATAGGCCTACTGCGCATAATGTCGCTTCTTGTGTTTCTTCGGCCTCAGTGCGTGTCAGCTAACGCTTTGGCAATGTCGATTGCTTCAGTTGAATCGAAGAAAGAGAAGAGTGTCTATCACGTCGAGAGCAAGTCGAGAGGGTGTAGTATATGGAATATTATAAAGGGCACGTTTGTTTCAGTTCGTGCACAGTCTTATTGATCTTGGCCTATTGAATTAAGCCAGCAGATTAAGCGTCATCAGCAAACCTAGCGTGCGTGCTAATTAATTGTATACAGCTGAACATATCCACCTTTGTTGGCTGGAGCGTTAGCTTACACTGGCAGAGTGCAGCTTGACCAAATTAGCGAATACTGCTCTATGTATGTTTTATTCAGGCCCGCATTTGCGTATTCTGCCTGCGATACTACGATCTGAAGCAACACTTCTTTTCCGCTAGTGCTCCGGCGGGACATTCAAAGATGCACTCTCATTGCCCACTGGCGTGGCCTGCAGCTCTGCATGCGACAACTGTGGCTGCTCTCACTGCGTCCAATCGAGTGACCCATGCCGAAGCAGAGAATCCTGGCACACTGATCCAGATGGCATACTAAGCGCAGAAGGCCTTAATGCTTGCTGCGCTTCTTGAGGGCATGCGGACTTTGCGTTAAACTTGAGACAGAGTTTCTCACTATATTACCTAGAGGGAAAACTGGCGCTGCTGCGCTGTGGTATCCATGGGAATGCCGGTATATTGTGACTTCGGATTGGCATCGTTCTCGGAGAACCAGGACGTCTTGAAGACGCGCCTGGCTAGCACCGTTCCGTCTGTCACAATGATTCATTTCCTGCTAAAACAGGACGTAAAAAACTGCTTTAGCTTTATTATTACACAAATACATGTATTGTTTAATTACAATAAATACAAGCGCTTGTGTGTGTCGCGTCCTCCGTGTGGTGTGCTTATTGTGACGTTAGAATGTTTAGTAAATACCTGCCCTTCGTTCTCCTCCTCCAACTTGATAAAGAATTCTGTTTGGACATGCACTGAAGAACGACTGCAAGTTGGGTGAGTCGGAACGGATTCACCGTGCACAGACGATGCGCAAGAGAACGAAAGCAAAGAAGCAAAGCGCTTCGCTCTTTTCGCTCTTTCTTTTGCATATCTTTCATTAATGGACGTAGTAATAACACGCCTACGTGGTTCATGTTGCTAACGGAACAACGAGGGACCACATTCCGCTGCTGGTGGTAGCTACATGCTTGTTCAGCCTGTTATTCTTGGTAAACAATTCTTTGCGTGAGCCCTTCTCGCACGATGAAAGTCCCCAAGAGTTCGGAAAATCACTGGCGCTAGTGCGGCAAAGAAGTTCTACCTGACTCGGTGGGAAATCTAACCAAAGAGCACGCACCTCGTGCACAGTCTCGTCCTGCCACGTCAGCCTGACTATTCTGTAAACATGGTGTTGGGCTGCTAAGCGCGATGCCGCGGGGTCAAATCCTGGCCACGGCGGCCGCATTTCGATGGGGGCGAAATGCGAAAACACCCGTGTACTTAGATTTAGGTGCACGTTAAAGAACCCCAGGTGGTCCAAACTTCCCGGAGTCCCCCACTACCGCGTGTCTCATAATAAAATCGTGGTTTTGGCACGTAAAACCTCATAATATAATATTTAATTTTTATTCTGCAAACTAGTGGAACATATAGCTGACTCCAGTCTTCCTATATAGTTGTGTGGTGAAACAAGCGCTAAAGTTTCATCATACTGATCAAAGGTGACGTTCTACAAATGCGGATGCTATTCTGGGCATTATGATGTGGTGGGCACGGACGTTGTTGTAATAACTTAACCACAGCGCTGATAGCACCATCGTTAGGCAATAAAAAAAGGGCACACACGGCCAAGCTCCCGTCCTGCTTTCAACTTGCATATGCAACTGACAACGCTGTGCTGCAGACACGCTACGCTGGTTGTCGGCCAACATTGTGACGGATAGACACCGGCTGTAGTCGGCTGCCTACCCCACCGTGGGCATGTATGTGTTGTGCTGTTTCTCCAGTGGTCCTTGACTGAAATTCGACATGACCACCTACAGACACGTGACGCTATGCAGGAAGTTTGTTTACGTGTACAGCTAGCTGTACACGCGGGCAAATTTCGCACATGGATTACAAAGCACCAACTTTCTGTGAACTCGGCCGCTCCGAGGCCGTGCCACCCATTCGTACGTATTTCACACTAATTGTAAAACTTAAGTGCAGTTGTTCTGATTCGACAGTTGCACAGTATATTTAAAAGAATGTGTACAAAGCAAACACGGCTAGTTACGTTTTTCACACTCATGAGCTACAGAACCATCGTGAGCTGCGTCGGTCGCCTAAAACCATGTAGGTGACAGAAGTCACGTTTCCTGAGCCAAGCATGGCATGCATGCCCGATGGCAGCGACACGACCCGATGGTGTGGTCCATGACAGCGACCCGATGGGGTGGCCAAATGCTCTAACGTTTGCGAGATTACTTCGGCCGTGGTGTATAGATGACCACGCGAGAATGCCACACCAGTACACAAGGCATTGCATCATGCCGCACTTCTTGAGTTGCTTCCCTTGTTTTCATGCAGTTTGTTCACATGGAATACAGAACGACGTGAGGAGTTGCAGCTCCTGTAGCCAAATCCCCTCCCCGTAGCTCCTATTTCTTTGTAGTAGTCAACGACGCCTTCGTGGTTCAGGCGCGGGAGCGTGCCAATACATTCTACCTATCCCGTTGCGGGAAACCAAGCTTGCTTTTCCAGGGCCATGCTATGCGACGAACATGCTATGTGTGTGTGAGAACACCCCCGAAAACTCAATGAGCAGAGCGCGCGCGGCCCGCAAACGTCATTCAGGCGTCGATGAGCTCGCCCGCATGTCTATCCTTCACGATGGCGGCAGGATCCCAATGTACGCACAGGGTTGTCGGCATTACGCAAAAGGTCTATTAGATATCGATGTGCATCGAAAATCTTGACAAGTCTTGTGTACCATGCCGAAATACATGGTACACATGACGGCTGCCGCAAGCTTTCCGATAGACGAAGGCAACTTCCCATTTTTTTTTTTTTTTGCTTAGCATTCATGCAAGTAACTGCGGCGAGTGTCACATTTTTATTTATTTATTTCAATACCTACATTCACCCGAGGGCATTAGAGTAGGCGGCATTAGTAGCACTAAGATCGATTAATTGTGCTGAAATAGCAAAATGTTGCGATCCGAGGGAGCTCATAACAAACAAATACTGTAAAGTGAGAACTACAAACGCTACCAGCACATTGCAGGGCGAGAAAACAAACAACTGTGTAATACCATGCTCAAGATACATGAAATCTACAGAAGGCCCAAATAACATAAGGCAGTGAACAGAAGGCACAAATGCTATTCATTTACCACGTGTTGGTTCACAACTTCAATGAGACGTTCTTCAGGGATCACTGCCATGACGTCACATGGAAGGTGATTCCAATACTTGATATAGAGGGAAAAAAAAACATTCATAGAGAGGATGTACACCCTTGCAATTTTTTGACAATATCGCGCGAGCGTTGACCGCACGGCGTGTAAGTGGCCATGTAGCGGTGAGGGGCACTCCAGAAACGACAAGAGCAGAAAAATTGGCCGCATATCTGCTTGCTTCGCTGCAAATGACGTCGAAAGACGATAGTCTTCTGCCGCCCCTGATATGTAACAGCCTCTCTTCTCCTCCCACCCCCCACGCTCTTCCCCTCCTCTCTCACTCCTCCCACGATGGACGCAATGGAGGTTTTGCTGAATTCAATTCAAATTTCCCGCGTTCGCCCTGCTCTCGCGCCATCTGTTGGGACCTTTTATTACTGTTGGCTTAAAGCCGGCTACAGAGCCGCGGCTTCAGTCGGCTTGTTTTTAACGCGTAGCGTCTCTTCGACACCATTTCTAACGCGTTTATTTTTTATTTACTGACGTAAAATGTTAAGCTAGTTCCATGCTTGTGGAATCTGATGAAACAGCGGAGCTCTGCAAGCGTGGGTGTTTAGCGTAGTGGGTATAACGCTCGCCTTCGGACCGTGAGTACTTGGGCTCAAATACCGCCTCTCCCTATCGCTTTCTTTCTGTCTCTCTCTTTCTCTCTATCTGTGTTTCTCTCTCTCTCTTTAAATGTCTCTCGGTCTCGTTTTCTCTTTCTCTCGCCCATAGCAAGTTCTGTTACAATCGTTGGTACAACGCAATCATATGATTCTCATAAATGCATGTTCTACAAGCATGGGTGTATATGGTTATGGCGGTTGGTTGAGACGCTCGCCTTCCGACCATGGGTACCAGGATTCGAATCCCGCCTCGCCAAGTTTATTTTATTTCTTTATTACTCTCGCTCTCCGTCTGTCTCTCTTTTTCGCTCTGTACCTCCTCTCCTCATGCTTTGTTTTGGCCGGGCGGTTGAATCGATCGAGGACAGACGAAGTTTTTCGCGTTAGGTAGCCTAAGAAAGACTATCGTCTTTAAAATACATTCGAAAATTCGCCTAGCACGGCAGCGCATGAAGTTGCCAATCTCGCCGCTGACACGCCGTGCCGTCGACGCTCGCGGGCTATAGTTAAAAAAAATTGCAAGGGTGTACGTGCGGCTATTTCTTTTATCTTAAGTGGGTGGTCACGGCGACTAGACACGTAAGCTGGTGGTTCTAAATAAATGTCCCTGTTTACAGCTGCGCGATTAAGGTAGACGTCGCGTAGGAAGGTATAATGTGGGCAAGCTTCCGCCGCGATGACAGACTAGGCCAAACGAGCGAGTTTTTTATTTTTGTAATACTGCTAGGAAACTTAAAATTATTAGTCACGAAGCGAGCAGCGCGATAATGAACTATTTACAGGCGATCGACAAGATTCTGTGTATGTGGGTCACATACAGTGCAAGCGTACTCGAAAAGGGGACGAATATTTGATCAATATAACTGGTCGATTTACTCCTTGAGAGGCGCGTCTAAAATACCGGCGAATAAGGTTCAGAGTGCATGCAGCTTTAAAAGTTATTGTTTCTGCGTGGCGATTCCAAATCAGGCCTGATGGAAAGATGAGCCCTGAATATTTTAACGCAAAATTTTGGGCTACTTGATAACAGAACTTGGACATCGTAACAAGCGCTAAGGAACGTCAGCACAAAGAAGAGACACATAGACTAGACGGGCGCTATTTAAACTCATTAAACCTTCAGTTGATACTAGCGCCTGTCCAGTCTATATGTACCTTTTTGTGCTCGCGTTCCTTAGTGCTTCTTACGATGTACAAGTTCTAAATATTTTGTTTCAGTTGTTTGCGGAACGAGCTGATTATTCGAATAGTAATGAACCGGAAGTGACTCGCGTTTCCGAGAAAATCGCATGTATTTGCACTTAGCGACGTTTAAAGACATAGACCACGTGTTGCACAAAGTATACAGTTTGTCAAGGTCGGCTTGTAACACCACTTTATCAGAATTATTAATCACCCTATATACGACGCAATCAATTGCTTAAAGCCTGATTTTTGATGTTATGCCAATGCCTATACAATTAATAAGAATGAGGAATAACAACTGGCCCCAGCACTGACTCCTGAAGACCCCAGAAGACATAGAGGCTGTCGCCGATTCCATTCCGTTAATCACAACCTTTTGATAACGTACCCGCGAGGTAATACTGCAACCGTCGAAGAATGATTCTAAGTAAACCGAGGAAACACAGTTTATGCAATAAAAGAACCTGCAAAATATTGTCGAATGCTTTTTGAAAATATAGTAACGTGCAGTCAGTTTCATGACCAAGGTCAAATGATTTGAACAGATCATGAGAAAATTAAATTAGTTGTGAGTTTCACGAATGTCCTGCCCTAAAACCGTTTTTTTTAATCCACAAAGAAATTATTGCGTTGAAAGTGATGGAAAATACTCGAATATAATATTTATTTCAAAGTATTGCAACCGACACTTATGAGTGATATTGGTCTGTAGCTTACAACGCAAGTACGAGGGCCGCTTTTATGAATATGGAACAACGTCGCCCATTTCCCAATCCTGTGGAAGCGAGCACGTGTCGAGGGATATATTGTATAATAGCGCAAGGTACGTAGACAGGACAGGGGCAAAAGACCTCCGGAGCCGAGTTAGTATTTACATTTTGTAGTAGCTTTAAGACCACAAGGCTGTCAATTCTTATCTCGGGCATAGATTCATACCCTGGGCATCAGTAATCCGGTAATGTTTGAGGCGCAGCGCGAAAACAAAAATAGAGTCAAAATACTGACTGAAGCAGTTTGCCTTATCAGTATCAGCAACAACGGCTGTATCACTGTGCACAAGCGATGGGATGCCAGTATCGCCTTTAGGGGTAGATTTGACAATTTTCCAAACTTCTTTCGGATTGCTTCTAATCTTGGAGCCAAGAGAGAAAAAGGCGGCATTTTTAGAAGTCTTGATTTGTAGTGTTATTTGGTTTCCTATCTCCTCTAGGGCTTCGTACAAATTCAGTTCCTTCTGTCTGACGTACTGCTTAAAAATTCAGAGCCCTTCCACTACTCCGAAAATGGAAGCCAGCGAAGCTGTGACTATGGTGGGTCTGCTGTAGTGAATATTGCTATAGGGAATATAAATATAGTCATTAATGACTATACTGAGCGTCTTCGACATGTTCGTCGAAGAGCAAGGACACCGGCGTCTTGTTTTCATCCGGCGCGATGACCCAGTAGTACGTTTGCTGCGCCAAGTCCGCGGCGCCGCCGAGAGCAAGAGCGGGAGAGGTCTCGTCGGCTCACACCCACATATCCAACGCGGGTATGAGCCACACGTCATTTTCCTTTCTTCTTTCTTTCTTTCTCTCATTCTTTCTTGTCCCTGGCTCATACCCGCATATCCAATGCGGGTATGCGCCACACGTGATTTTATTATCGCTAATCGTGACATAACTGACAAGCATGTGATGTTATTGATGTCATGACCTATCAATCATGGTAGTCATGTATTCTTACCCTTCCATACCAATTTCGGTGTATACCAAGTGAACGAGACGCCACAAGATTGTTGCCTACTTCCGGTGTACATGGACCCGATCTCCTGGAACCTAGCGCTTAACAGCTTCGCTGTAAAAATGCGCCGTCTTCCTTTTATAAGACATTTAATATAATTGTTAAACCAAGGCCTACGTTTCCTTTGTTTGCCTGGAAGTATATTGTATGAAATATGTATGCCAATAAGGTCAGTAAGCTTCCGTTTGAACAGTTACCATAGATCAGCGACATTGATTGCGACAATGAGAGTCTCAAACGTTTCAAAGTATACCTGCAGGAGCTTTGTTACACTGCCGTAGTTGCCTCTTTCATAGTAGTGAACCTTTCTAGATCGAGCGATTGATGCATTAGGCAATGGACAAATTAATTGTACGACAAGACATTCGTGATTACTAATAGCAGGTATTGGTACAACTGAATCTATTTGATGCGGTGAATTGAAAAGGAGATGGTCAATAATGTTGTCCGTGGAGGCATAAATACTGGTGGCTACTTCAACAAACTGATAAAGGCCGTGGCTGGCTATAAGATTGCCAAAGGCAGAAGATAGGCATGACTGAGAACAAAACACAGGCATTCCATTGAGCCATTGAACGTCAGGCATGTTGAAGTCTCCTCCAAGTAACAGATAGTCTGTATTAACATATCTGACAAGTGAAAGCGTCGGGACTTCTGTCACTAGGTGGACGGTAGAAAGCGCCAACTGTGAGATACACACCAGGAAGGAAGAAGAAGGAAGAAAAAAAAAGAAGGAAAGGCAGGGAGGTTAACCAGAAGCACGTCCGGTTTGCTACCCTACACGGGGGAAGGGGTTTAAAGGGATGAAAAGAAAGGAGAGAGAGGGAAGAAAGCACTCGCAGTATAAACACATGCGGTTGTCCCACACCCGCATGTGTTTATACTGCGAGTGCTTTCTTAGAAGGAGCATTAGATTGCACCACACTGACTCACAACTCATATCAGTGGAATCGAAAAAAGAAACTCGGTATAAGTTTTTTTTACAAGTATAAATACACCGCCCCCATGAGCATTCCTGTCTTTCGGTACGCTACATATTCAGTAGGAGACACTTCAGAACTTGGAATTGCGTCATCTAGCCAAGATTATGAACCAATCACCACGACAACAAAGCGGTCAACTCATCAATTTTTTATTGCGATAGCAATTATATGGACACTTCAACCGGATTTCTGCCGTCGGCGTCGGCGTCGCCGTCGCCGTCTTCGTCGCCGTCGCCGTGAGGTTCCGTATAGATAAAATCTTCACCGCCAGCGCCGGAGGAAGCGGGGGGGGGGGGGCGCACTTTTACTCTGCCAACAACCGCGCTCGTCGCTCGCCGCACCGTCTCTTATCTCCACACGGCTCTGACCTTTATGCGCCGTGCATTCGCCGCTCAGTTTCCGTTGAAGCGATAGACCGCACGTACCTTCGCCGCTGCGGCGTATCCGCTTGCTGCCAGACTTTTGACGGTCGTTGTCTGCAGTCATTCAGTGTGATCTATTCATGTTTGTTTGTTTGCGCTCACACCACGCTTGTTCATTCAGTCAGTAATAGTCGGGCCACATTTTCCAACGCACGCTACACATCCAATGCTGCCCGGATCGGCAGTGCAGCGCTACAGGTGTGTCCCTTCGCACGCGCTGCCCACGGGAAGCGCTTCTCATCAACACCACCGTTTCACACGCGCCTTCTCGTGGTCATCGAGTCTCTCTTCATGTCGGTCTACTTACGCCGCAGCACACCTGCTTACTTAATCAGCTCATGTTTACTACAATTCATATTGCTACCAAAGCCGCTCACCTTACTTCGTATGACATTGATGTGTTGCTATCGCATTCATTGCTTCGCCCTTAGGGCGAAACTGTGACATTTTTTTATGCTACGGCAGTTTACAAGAACAACGTTAATACCGGATGGGTGAGCGTTATCATGGGAAGCAGAACGATAAACATGCCGACGCGGCTTCACGGGCTTGGCTCCTTTTTTTTATTGCACGATAGTGTCAGTTGCAGCGTTATGAATACACAAGCAGTCTTTGGTAATGAGCTTGTCATGACGCAGTCCGTACTTCAGACGTTGCTCTTTGTCAAATTGAACAACCCTTTTTTGTGCTAAACGCACTGCATATAAGATACGTCTTCGCAAACCACGAAATCGGCCCCTTTCAACTTGTGACAAGATGACAACACAGTATCCCTTTCTATAAATCTTGAAAACTTTGCGATAATGGGGTGGTTTTTGTTCTGTTGGTATAGGAGCCAATCCTGTGAGCCCGATCGACCTTAATCGGGGCTATATCGACGACGAGTTTCACGAAGCAGAATGCAATGATGCGTTCCTGCGACTGTTTTCATGTTTATGCCCCATTATCAGAGAAGTAAAAAATTACAAGGTTATTTCGGCGAAGCCTGTTCTTCGCGTCTTCAGCTCGCACCTTTAGAACCCTTATTGCAGACAGCTGAGGCTGTACGGTATGTTCACCTCCATGCTTGCTCTTTTCTAAAGAAGCTACCCGGTCAGAAAGCTTCTGGATCGTTTCATGAGTGCTTCCTTCTCTGTCGGGAATGTCAGCTAGTTCCGCCAAATTTTTTTCTTGGCCGGATTCAACTCTAGCCAGTGCCCGTTAAACTGCAGACATGTCAAGCAGTTCTGTCTGCGTGCCAGACTCACTGGCGGTAACCGGGCCAGGGCTTGGTTCGACGCCACCGGAAAGTACCAAGTGTAAACGCGAGAGCACGACATCATACCATGCAACAGCCGAACGCTAGATCAACCATTGTTCATTTCAGGGAGGAGGGAAGGGCACGACACCACAAACAGCAAACAATTTGACGTGTTCAGGCAGCAAGACCTATCTAGGTAACTAACCTGCAGCAAAACCACAGATGAGCTCATTGCGCGGTGATCGGCGCCGTGTCTTGATGACTGCAGCTGCGATGGGCGTTTATGTGCACATTCCGACGTCCCAGGTTACCAGGCTAGAAAGTCCGGCCAGTGTAAGCCTGGCGAGCAGGGTGTGGTTCCGAGCAATTCAGGCAATGCGCTTGCGTCCTGCTGGGGCTGTCCTGTCGTCGCTACTGATTAGATGGTTGTCCGATAGTGAAGGCCCCCAGGCAGAAAAAAGCCTGCAGCAAAACCACAGACGAGCAGATTGTGCGGTGAACGGTGCCGTGTCCAATATTGAACGATACGGGCCATAAAATTCAATATGTCTGTGAAATTTCAGTAAGAACAGAGCAGTGGTAAACGCAAAATAAATGTTCTACAATTTTAAGAGAGCCATTCACGTTTCTACATAGAATGTCTTACATTATTACCTAGAGAGAAATCTGGCACCACCGCCTACGCGAGCTTCCTAAAGGGCATCGTGCCGCTTTGGGAATGCCGGGATATGGGTGTCTGAGGCTGTCTAGAATGTGTCTTGGCATAAAACATGGTCATGGCTGCACGGATAAAGCTATCGTAAAATAAATACAAATAAAATGTTTTAATTCGCCGTTCTTACATCTTTCAATGCACTTTATTCACCAACAGTGCATAAGCAACAGCTTACAAACAAGAGCAGAAGACAAGCTTTCGTAAAGCGAGCACAAACGTTGTCGTCTGTTCTCCAACTGAGCAGCCCACTGGCGCTTTTTACGTTTTAAATAACTGAACTTACAAGCACAAGTCCTCATGAGTGAATAAAAATATTTAAAGCGAAGCTTTATATGGCTAGCCGAAATCGCCTGTGCACAGAAAACTATCATCATCAGCGTCGGCTCGAGCGTCGTCGTCTCCTTCCGCAACTGGTTCGTTGGCTCGTGCTCGTGCTCGGCACGCGCTCGTGCCACTGCTCCCGCGTTCGTCGTAGTCGTCTGCTTCCACAACTGGCTACGTTGCCGCTCATCATTCCCGCTTAGAATTTCACTTCTCTTCTGTCATCGTAATGGGGAGGCCGTGTTTACGGGGGTATGAGCCATCGCTTAAGGGGGTATGAGCCATTAATTGTCTTACGTAACGGACAGATTTAATTTTGAAGCAATTTAATTTCGAAGAATCACAAGCGGCAATTGCGGGCGAATGCTGCTGACCACGCCGCCGAGCAAACTCGAGACATTGAACGCAAGTGAGAACGACGGACTGCGGGCATACCATCAATGACGTCGTTCTCTCCGTCGCAGCCGAACGTGTGTGTAACCTCGTAATTGAGAAATGTTTTAATAGACCCTCGGAATTCACCCAGTGATAAACACCGGGGCAGCACGTTTCAGCTTCGCTGGTTAACCATCTTCACGGAATGGAAGGGCCGACGGATTCTTTTTTTTTCTGTAATATTATATAAAAAAAGACTGCTCCTTACGTTCTCTATTAGTAGAGAATAAGCCATTATGACAAACAGAACGGTGCAAGCTGGGTGCGAGTATAGTGTCCTTGAATAGGGCAGTGTATCATCCTGCTGCGAAAACATGGCTCCTTTTGTGGTGATGTAATGCAGCGTTATCTGTCGCTGCCGCGTTGAGTTATTGCTGACAAGCGGAGCCATAAGGGTGAAACACAGGGCCTCCGGGATCAGTGGTTAGTTTTCGCTGAGGTCATGCATGTCCATATGGAGCTCATGCTGTATTTCCTGCCATGTTCGCACGTTATTTACGTGCAGGGCAAACGCTGGGTTTGTAAAAGTTTTTTTTTGTGCATCGTGGTTCCTGCACAGCGATTATAACAACTCCGGGCTTCTTGAGATAGGGCACATTAGCTGTATTCCTGGCCGTCAGTGAGCGCACTTTTGCCGAGCGAAATGCCCAAACGATGGCGGCAGCATTCGCCACAGAGCATTTTTTAGGGGCAAAGCACCTTAGGGCCCAGCCTTGTCGCCCCCTCGTCGTCCGTAGCTCTGGTTTGCATGGAGTGCGCTAGGGGCGCTGCGGTGCACAAGGGCTATATAAGCGCTCGTTCCCGACGCGAGGTCTCTTTCTCTTTTCAGCCATGGATGATAATGGTCGTTTCTGATAACGGCGCGCCCGCTATGGATGAAAAGGCGAGAGTGGCGGCTCAACTGCAAGCGGAGTCGAGGGCTCGCAAAGCTGCTGCAGCACGGCGACGCAGACAACAAGCGGACCCGGAGTCTAGGGCGCGGGAAGCTGCAGCAAAACGGCAACGCCGGCAAGCGGACCCGGAGGCAACACTACATTTGCTAGTAGGTACAGCGTTTGACCACTGGCGCCACGCTGCGCCGCTCGCACGTACCGCGTTTCTAGGTGGTTCCGTTCACCGAGGGCGCTCGAACGCAATGATATGGTTTGCATGAATGCAACCCTTGGAAGTGTGGCTGTATGGCTAAGTGGTTACGGCGCTCGCTTCGGGATCTTGCGTACGCGGGTTGGAAACCCGCTCTGGCTACTTTTTTTTAATATTACGCTTTTCCCTTTTTTTCTCTCACTGTTTGCCAGCGCGGTCGCTTGAACCCCGGCGCCACGGCGGCAGCCGTGGTGCCGGGCGCCGACGCGAAGCGGCGGTCGTTGGGGTGTTGCGGAGCGCAGCGTAGCAACACCCCAAATAAAAAAATACTGCTCCAGTCAGGTAGACTGCTCCCTCCCTGATAGTGAGATTATATTTGGATCATCAAAACAGTGATGCGTTTATAATACCACCGATCCCAACAGCAGGCTAAGTCACGACCAGCCCAGCGGTTTCTCCGTCAACGCCTCCTCCGTTCCAACGGCGGCGGCTCGAAACATGGTACGCGCGAGCGGCGCAGCGTTGCGCCAGCGGTCAAATGCTGTACCTACTAGCAAATGGAAATACGCGACCCGGAGCTGAGGGCTTGCGAAGCTGCAGCAGCACGGCAACGCCGGCATGCGGACCCGGAGCTGAGGGCTCGCGAAGCTCGTGCTTGAACCGAGCATCGGCGCCACCAACCTCAGGTAGAGAACGCTTCCGGCGTTTTGCCGCCGCTTCCCACGCTCTAGCCGCTTCTGGGTCCGCTTGCCGGCGTCGCCGTGCTGCTGCACTGATAACAAGGCAGTATTAATGAAGGGAAAACGAAGTCCGCATCTCAATACCATATACGACCAATAAAACAAAATGGTATATAATGTACACATGTGTTGTCACTCATTTGCATGTTCGAGTGGGCAATGTACGGGGGATTCGCGGTTACCCCAATGATCCCACGGTGCTTCGCCCACTCATCATCAATCTATTCATGGATAAGCGTTTTTTTTTAACAGATGCAGAATTTCAGACCAATGCCTCCTTTACTAGATGCCTGCCGCGTCGCTCGTTTTCCCATTGGAGCGGAGGTTCCCGTAGTTCAGGGTAGTCGCGGAGAGACGGCGCTCGCTGCCGACCCTACTTCCTGTTGCGGAGGAAGTGACGATTACGAGGCTCGCACGCGCTCGACCAATGGCTTGACGAGAGACCGCGGGTCCTGCCTCCGGGATCGCAACAGACGCCGCTGTAATCTCGGAGGCAGGGTCACACGGTTCAGGTTTGGAGCGGCCGCCGCAGCTAGCGCTCGCAGTCGACCCCGGTTAGGGTGCCTACATGCAACGCCGTTTTAACGGCGTTGCATGTAGGCTCCTTAACCCCGGTGGAGGAGATGAAAGAGGAGAGGGACAGGAACCAGCTTCTCGGCTCACGCGGCAGGCATCTTCTAAAGGAGGCATTGCTCAAACAGATGCAGTGACGTCATTGTGCGAGAACAGAGAACAGTGCCTACAGGAGACAATAACTGCGGCAGCAGATATTGTGCCGCTTGTCGCCGTAGTTCATACAACAAAGTAAAACAGAAAAAAAGAGAAACAACTTCTGTTAATTGTTAAATATTTTTTTCTGCCCAATATAACGAACATCCAGTTCATTTCATACCAAGATACTGAAAAGTTATCGGCCTGGCCAAGAAACGACAAACAAAAATCTTGATACCTTCTTTTTGTTTCACAACATCTCCCGAAGCTCGACGTAATTCGCATAATGCTTCAGTAGCTCTTTAAATCACAAAAAAGTGGAAAGTTGCTGGTTGAGATACTGCTCCGCCAAAGCTGTGACCTCAAAATAACTGTATTTTTTTCCTCTCAACTTCTTGTTCAGGTTAGGAAGCAAGAGCTAGTCACATAGAGCAAGATCGAGTGAGTAATGTCGGATGGTTAATGCATTTAAATATCAATTTGCTCAAGATAATCATTGCTTTGGAACTATGCTGGAGGATTGTTCTGCAAAAAGAGAACACCTTGCTGCTACGTCCGGATTGTCTTGTTCTTTAAGGTATTCTTTAATTTAAACAGTAAGTTGCATTATTATTTTGCGTTCACTGTACGAGTCTTCCGGAGATAGTTGATCAGCTTCTTTAAACGCGATAGCATTTAGCGCCCCGTGTCGCAGATAATCCGGCGTCGGCGTCGGCATAGCCGCCCGCAGCCGAGAAAATCACCCCCAACCACGCAGGCCCACTAAAGTTGCTCACACTTTGTCTTGCATTCTTTACAAAGTTATTCCTCAGAATTTTGAGAGTGACAGCCCACAAACAATTGTCATGACACAAAACACCGACAACGCATGCCTTTTATGCTAAATCTTCTCAGGCTGAAATATTAAAGGTGCAAACAATAAAAGAAGGCCGGCCTACGAAAGAGGCCGCGTTTCTACGAGAAAGCGCGCCTTCGTGCATAGCGTTCACCGCTAGCGTTTCCCGGTACACATTACGGTTACATAAGCTGCAGTTGCGGGGAGTGTGAGAAACAGTCAAGGATCTTTGAATGCTATCGCGTTCCACGCTTGAAGTCGAATCTTGAGCGTCCTCCAAATGTTTTTTATAAAAAGTCGCAGTTTCACCTGAAAGGCGAAGCATCAATTGCGATAGCAAATTTGAAGAGAGCTATACGGAGTAATGATAGCAGCTTTATCAGCTGCATAAACTTGGACATGCAGCAGCACCGGCAACACGCAGAACTGTTGTCGACGCCGTCGGCGTTTTGCCCGCGTTCGCTCAAAATGCGTGCGGCGTTGGTGACTGTTGCCGGAGCCTCTGATTTAAATAAGCACTTGGTGCCGCAGCTAAACGTCGCCTCCCTTCCCTCCCCCCCCCCCTCCCCCACGGCCTGTCGCGTGTCGGAAGAAAGCACGTTTGCTCTACATATATGGTGATTGTAGTGGAGGAAAGAGACGCCTACTTCTGCAGCCCTTAAGGGAGCACAGCGCAGAACGCGCGTTTGTTCTCCGCCATGCGTTCACTCCCCGTGAAAGCGCGCGTCCCTCGCGCCCTTTCACTCGCACATACAGCGTTCGGCGCGCGGCGACGATTTCATCTCCATTGACGTCATACGGAACCTCACGGCGACGGCGACGCCGACGGCAGAAATCTGCTTTTGAGTGTCCATATAATTGCTATCGCAATAAAAAGAAAATTGTACCCACAAATTTCCCGGCTGGTTTCGGGGCTCGGACTTTCCTTGGTCATAGGTTACCCGAGTGTCACCACAGCAGGGAATGCTGTGCAGTTTCAGGATCATAGTGATGCAACCACGTTTAATCCACAGTAGCCAGACGGTCCAGCAACTTGCCAGATTGCTCGAAATGCTCCATAATCAGTCTCGGTGCTTCCACCCAATGGCGCTTCCCATCAACGTTCAAGCATTGGGGCTCCCATTTCCCTGACAGCTTATGCATTGCCCACTGCCCATGACTGAAGAACACGACTCGTTCCCGGGATATGTTTAGTGTCTCAGCCATAAATTTAGCAGATTCGTCGGCCGCCGAGTATCGCGTCGTGGACAAAGTAAATAATTTCAGGAGCTGAACCGGTCGAAGGCCTCCCAGACCTTTCTGCATCTGCGGTTCAAAAAGTGTCCCGCTGAAATTGTGCACACGTTTTCTTAACGGTGGAGTAGGACGGGCATTTGTCGCACATTGTCTCGCTTATGTTTTCAGAAATCCTCTTTTAGTTGCTTTCTTTTAGAGGAATAAAAGAAAATCATGACAGCCCTGAGTTCAAAAGTCGAAAATTCAACGTTCGCCTCCGACATGGTGGGAACTGCGTGGAAAAAAAATCTAATTATTCAGACATGCGAAAATCTGCACATCATCATATAAAAGTATGTTCTCCTTAGTGAAATAATAAAATTATGCACGTCATTTTCGAAATAGATCTGGCAAGGACCCTTTCAGCACCACTACATAACCTGAAGTACAAGTTTTACTTCGACAGGAGTTAAAAGATTGCAACTAGGTTCGGTGCGTACGTCTGTCCGTTCGTCCTTTCACTCACGCCGCCGTCGTCAGGCTACTTCCACACTCATCGAATGGAGGTGCATGCGGGTCACATGGGACACCCTCGTTGTGATGGACTAAGAGAGCGTGAGGCTGAAATCTCTCGTCTTTACGTGTGAGTGGGATTGGAAATGATTGTTCGTTCTGTCGCGCCGAAGGGTCACGGTGGGATGTCGGTTCCAAACGTTGCATTTTGCTCTCCTGCTTTCTTCACTCTTTCTTATTTCAGTTGATTTACAATATTTATGCTTTTCGGCGTCCTGACGAAGGATTGTTTGGCAAAGAATGCGCAGAGGTACTTCGATGAAAGACTTCAGAACTCTTACTTCGCCAATACCGTTAAACATAAAAAAATAATAAAATCAGCTTCGAAATTTATGACTTCAAACTGATGTGCCGGCGCCTGGGTATCAGCATAAACTTCAAAAGATGGAACTTTGACCTTCACTTTTTCTTCTAAGAATGCACATATCCCCAGCAAATTAACGAAAATTGAATTTTTTGACGGCTACGTGATCAGTCTGAAGTGATTTAGTGCTTCTGTTTAGTGTCCATTTCAGTCTCCCTTCCCCCTCTATACTCCCTTTTCCGTTTGCGTTTGTCGTGCGTCTTGACTACGAGTGATCAAAAAGCTGCTCTCGGTGAATTTGGTGCAACCGACTATAGGAGTTGCTGATATCTGCAAATGTTTCCTATGATTTGACACAACTTCGTCCAATTGAGGCCATGAGAGTGAGCGTGACACCTCGTAATACAAGTTTTCTTATCGTATTATTTGATCGCAGCAGCCCTGAGTGTGAATCTTGCGAAAACAAAAGTGCGAAATTGGGAAACAGATGACGTGACTGTGGGTGTAGGAAGAAAGCGGAAAGACATGCTGAATTCTTCGCAAATGAGAAGTGAAAACCTGCATGTTTATCGTTCGTATGTGTAATTTTTTTTCGATGGATAATTGCGTCTCACGCTCCGGGGAGAAAGAACAGCCGGAAACGCAATCAGGCCAAACCATTCCTTGTGAAGGCGTGCACCAGCGGCGCAGAGAGGGAAGCGGTGCAGCTCTCGCGTTCCACGCGTGCCAGAAAGATTGTGGGAAACGAATGGGGGGTCATGGGGAAGGGAGGAACAAAGAAGGGTCCCTTCCTCCCCATCGCGGACGGCCCCATTCTTTCCCAAATTACCCGGCTCATAATTGCAGTTCTTAATTAGGAAAAATGAACGCTGCCCCCTCGTCTGTTGTGCGCGGAGCAAAGCTGCAGGAATGGCGCAGAAGGGGGGTTCATAAGGCAAAAGTGAATCGTATCCCCGTCTCCTCCCCATTCATTATGTGTACTCAATGCATTTCGCCTAAACAATACTGCTGTGTGGGGTAGTGGAGTACAACTGTCACGGTTTTGCTGAAAAGAAGTGGCAGCAATCGATGCCTTGAGCCCCTCGAGCGTTGCGTTTGGCGGCCAAAGGCTGCAGACGTATTCAGGACATTCTCTACTCTGCGCAATTTCGAATTCTGTATAACCATGCAACACTACTTCACTCCAAGCTCTGCTCGCTTGTAGGCGTTTCTCTCTCAGCTTTCATAAACTACCATTCGCTGATGGAGACATGCAACTTAGTAGATATTAAACATTATCGTGCTTTGAACGATGATTCTGAAGTAACCGCTCAAGTCCTTAGTCTGCTTACTTATAGTTCATTGTTGACACAGAAGCAATTTTTGGCGTAGAAGACAATACGAACACGCATTTTGCAAATGGCTGACTTTGCTGACATGCGGAGTGTACGGGGGTCGTGGCTTCCTTGTTTCTTTTTTTTTTTTTCTCTTCCTGCATAAGTATATGACGTCGGGATTCGGGTTTGCTGTCTGAGCTAGCTAGTGCAGTAGTTCGTTTTTGTTGGTGAACCCCGGCCGATCCACTGCCATTTTATAACATTATGCGTGGAACTGATGTTCAGCCGGCTGGAGTAGGCAGGTGAGACACGCTATAGGACTGATGTTTTCGCGGCTTAGATCTGACTTTGGACTAGGATGACAATACTGACTCCAAGCACGGCTATGTTTTATTGCGTTGCGCGTTCGTCTTTTGGGAAACTGCTTGACACGTACAATCGTTTCTTGTTTTGCAGCTTTGCTGTGATCAATTTCTGATGTCCTCTACTTGGTCCGCCAGTTGCTAGGTTGTAAGATGGTTCTTTCTTATTTTATCGAGATTTGGCGACTTGTTTCTTTCATTAGAGGGTTCAGGGGCATAGCTTAATTAGTTTACGGCAAGCTCATGGCTCTGGGATGCCTTGCTACTGTTCTCAACTGTACTACCATGCAGCCTATACACCTTCACCGGAAGACATACAGAACAACTCAGTGCGCCCATCCGCGACGCTACCAAGATAGCGCTCGGACTGCCAATAAACGCGAGCACGGAGCGCATTCATGAGAGCTCGACGGTTAGTGCACTGGCTGCAACCACCAGCTGGCACCCACGCTGGCAAGGGCCATGACTGTGCCTGTATATACTGTAACTCGGACAGGTAGGTATATCCTATACTATCCCTCAGCTATGTAGACCGCGGCACTTCCTTTGTCCTCATGCAAGAAAACGATCCCCAGAAAACCCTCGAACGAACGGCCTCACAATGGCTCCCATTCCCAAACACATCACCCCGGAAGCATACACTCGTCGTACAGAAACTCAAGATATACTGAACAAAATTTATTAGATTAAATTCCTGCTAAGACACACCTATTATTGACCTTTGTGAAGTGAGAATAACTGGTGCGGCTTATACAGTGCTGACTAACGGCCACGTCCTATGCTACAGAGGTCTTCCAGATAGGAGAGAATTCGGAGTATACGATTTCTAGTCCATAAGGACATAGCGGGCAACATTGATGAATTCTACAGCATTAATGAGAGTGTAGCAGTCGTCGTATAGAATGAACGTTGTACAAGCCTACGCCCCAACCTCCAGTCACGATGATGAAGAAATATAACAGTTTTGTGAAGATGTTGAATTAGCAATGAGAAAGGTGCAAACTCAGTATAGTGTAGCCATGGGCGACTTCAATGCAAAAGTGGGGGAAAAGCAGGCTGGCGAACAAGCAATTAGCAACTACGGCATCGATTCTAGGAACACTAGAGGAGATATGTTGGTAGAATTAGCGGAAAGGAATAGTCTCCGAATAATCAATAGCTTCTTGAGGAAGCGCAGCAACAGGAAGTGAACCTGGAAAAGCCCTAATGGAAAAACAAGGAATGACTGGACTTCAAGTGTAACAGAAAGCTGGAAGAATGCCAACATTATACGCATCCATAAGAAGGGAGACGTTAAAGAATTGAATAAATATAGATCCATTAGCTTGCTTTCAGTATTGTATAAAATATTCACCAAGGTAATTTCAAATGGAATCAGGGCAACACTTGACTTCAGCCAACCAAGAGAACAGGCTGGCTTCAGGAAGGGATATTTTACAATGAATCATATCCATGTCATCAACCAGGTAATAGAGAAATCTGCGGAGTACAATAAACCTCTCTATGTGACTTTCATAGATTATGAAAAAATTCACAGCATATCCACGGGGTGAATGATGATGAGTGGGCGAAGCTCCGGAGGGAATCATCGGATCTCCCGCTTAAGGGGACGCTAGCACAAACGCGTTAGAAACGTGCAGTACTCTCTAGTAAGGGGGAGCGGCCACAGCGTCTTACGCAGCCATTTACACATGCCGGAACGTGCACCGCGTTTGCCGACGCCATCACATGACTGCTGAGAGAGTATACCCCCCGTATTCATAAACGCTCCTCGACTTGAACTTGACTTGCCACCGCCTTGGGCAGCACGTTCGAAACGCGTTGAAGGTAAGGCGGAGAGGCCACAGCGTCTTACACCAGCTTCTTACACGGGCCGTAACGCGCTAGCACAAACGCGTTAGAAACGCGCTAGAAACGCGGCCTTTCGTTAATGTTGGGTATTTATTGCCATCGTGGTGCGTGTGTCTATGTGCGCTTCGTGGCGTAGTGGTTAGCGCCGCGCGTTCAGAAGCGAGGAGTCCCTGGTTGATTCCGCGCTACGGACACAACTTTCGGATTTTTTTTTTCATAAAACGCCGGAAGCGTTCTCCGGAAGCCGGAAGCCGGAAGCGGAACCGGAAGCGGAACCGGAAGTGGAACCGGAAGCGGAAGTCGGCTTCCGGTTATACTATACGTATACATATATATGTATATATGGGTATACATACATATACGGACACACAACGCCATCTATTGAGCAATTCATAAAACTAGACGTGGCTACCTACTACGACGGGGACGAACGGGTGCCGCTATAAGGAGCTTCGCCTCTAAAAAAGATTTCATTCAGTAGAGATACCAGCAGTCATAGAGGCATTACGCAACCAAGGAGTACAGGATGCATACGTGAATATACTGGCAAATATCTACAAGGATTGCACAGCAACCTTGGTTCTCCACAAGAAAAGTAGAAAGTTACCTAACAAGAAAGGGGTCAGGCAAGGAGACACAATCTCTCCAATGCTATTCACTACATGCTTAGAAGTATTCAAGCTCTTAGACTGGGAAGGCTTATGAGTGACAACGGCGAATATCTCAGCAACCTTCGGTTTGCAGATGGCATTGACCTATTTAGCAACAATGGGGACGAATTACAACAAATAATTGAGGACCTTGACTGAGAAAGTGTAAGAGTGGGGTTGAAGATTAATATGCAGAAGACAAAGATAATGTTCAATAGCCTGACAAGGGAACAATAATTCAGGATCGCCACTCAGCCTCTAGAGTCTGTAAAGGAGTACGTTTATCTAGGTCATTTACTCACAGGGGATCCTGATCATGAGATTGAGAAAGAAATTTGCAGAAGAATAAAATTGGGTAGGAGTGGATACGGCAGGCATTGCCAAGTCCTGACTAGGAGATTACCACTCTCATTGAAAAAGAAAGTGTACAATCATTGCATTCTACCGGTGCTAACGTATGGGACAGAAACGTGGACGTTAACAAAGGAGCTCGAGAACACGTTAAGGACCGTACAAACAGCGATGGAACGAGAAATGTTACGCCTAACGTTAAGAGACAGGAAGAGAGCGGCATGGATCAGAGAACAAACGGAGATAGCCGACATTCTAGTTGACATTAAGCGGGAAAAGTGGAGCTGGGCAGGCCATGTTGTGCGTAGAATGGATAACTGGTGGACCATTAGGGTTACTGAATGTATACCAAGAGAAGGGAAGTGCAGTCGAGGACGGCAGAAAATTACGTTGAGTGATGAAGTTAGGAAATTCGCAGGCGCAAGTTGGAATCAGCTAGCGCAAGACAGGGGTAATTGGACATCGCAGGGAGAGGCCTTCGTCCTGCAGTGGACATAAATATAGGCTGATGATGACGAGTCCTTGAGGAAGTCGCGTTCTTGAGACGTCTCTTGCATGTGGCAGAACTGGCCGTCAAAGACTCAAATGTAACCAGCATATCCCTTGACTAAGGGTTCCGTAGCATAATGGCTACATTTAGAATCAACAAAAATTCATTCGTTTATTCATTTACGCATTAGCAACCCGAGTTGATGGAACCCGAGACTCAGCATCTGTGGACCTTTATGGTCTCCATGATATCTTGTCTCGTCAGCGCATATTGCCTGTCTTTGGAGCTGGCGGGCGTAACAGGGATGACGTAATCAAATTTCACCGCCAAGTAACTTACGATGCGCTCGTTCACATTGCTTCCGTTTCCGGTTATTAGAAAAGGCTCGCATGCATCTGTGCACTCTAAGCACTTCGAAACCGCCCAACAGCAATAATTAAGTACCCCGACGCCGTAACGAGTCTGGCACGACGCGTATCGTTACCGAACAAATGAGACGATGATGAGCCGTTCGTCTTAATTAGGGAGGCCAGACAGGAGCCCCAACAACGCTTTTCAAATGCAGAGGAACTTCAATACTGTGTATGTGTTGATTTATTTCTTCTTTCCCTAGTAGTGTTTGGCTTCGCTGGCCTGAGAAGTTGCTTCTCGTATTGCATTTATTCTTGGTGCTTATTGAAATTTCACGAAGGCCGCATGTTTTGCAAGGTGCGATCTAACCTGACGCGTTAGAGTACGCACGAATGGACCGCAAAATACCAACGAATCTCGGCATCGCATGACATGCCTTCGTTTGAAGTACGGTGCGTAGCCCGCTTGCAGATTTAAACAGATACACCTTCGATCGCACAGCATGCGTTGGCCATGAGAAAAATACCGCCGTCTGAACGAAGGTTGGATGCTCCAAACAGGTTTCTGACCAGCTGTCCGGGGTTAATTCAAAGTAAATCCTACCACCGCCCTTTCTCCAAATATTTTTGATAACGTCTCCTTCTGAGCCATTACGTAAGGCGTGGCTGGAACAGACGTTATGTGCAGTGCACGTAAGTCTTCGTTGCACAGAGCGACGCTACTTGTTGCAAGTCAGCTCCTCGTTTCCCGTGCCCTCGTCTCCGTTCTCTGCCCATTTGCTGCTAGGAATTACCAACTTGCCCAAGTTGCTCCAAGAACGCGCGCTTGCAAGCAATAAAAGAAAAAGAAATGCAATCCTTCGTGTAGCAGGCGGGACACCCGCACTTTCTTTCTTAATTAGCCGCGTTTCCCTTTCGCTCGGCTTGGAGCGGCAGTTGAATAATTTAAGCATCCGCGCACTGGTTCCCCCTCCACACCATGGGTCTAGAGTTCCTGGCATCTTGTGTCGGGTTTGGTGTGACAGCGCAGTTACTTCCGTTCTCTCGGCAAAATATGTATGGCCGCAGTTCCTGCCTGACGTGCTTATGTGGCTTCTATATATTCAGTTTCGCTAAAGCAGTGCAGTGTTGCAGAAAGTAGAATACTAGCTTAGGCTATGTACCATGCACGTGTCGCAAATATGTCGTGTCTCCCTATTTTTAGCCTGCGGGCTATGCAGATGAAGACATTAATGGTGAATTCCAATGGCAGAGTCGGAGCAGCCGACCGACTTTGCGAGCGAACACCTCTTTCCGGCGTAGAGCAACGCCTCCATATCCACGATTGAAATACAACCCACGCCTCTGCAGCACATAGCGTGCGAGAAGAAGTGGCAGTTCTCTACCGGATTGGGAGTTGCCCAGAATACCTTGCGCGTGTTCTTCTGGTTCTGCTGTTCGCTGCCAGTGTCATTTGCGTGTCCGTGCTTGGTCTTGCGTTTCGATGCCACAAGTCTGAGACTTCGATATGTCAGCAACTATAACACTTAGCATATCTTTTTCATGGTCCCAGTATTGCCGAGAAATGCAGTCGATGAAACCGACGGCATTGGGTCTCTCTTCGTGCAGTCGAAACATCCTGTCGAATGAATGCGCGCTCGTAAGTGGTAGCTTCAACGTCGCTGTCCGATTCGTTGCACGTATCAGGACTTGAGGAATCCGAGGCGTAGCTGCCACTGTAGCGCATCAAAAGCAACGCAGCACGCCTCGACATGCCGTTCATGGCGTCCGCCATCATCACGAAAGCAACGACAACCATGGCGCCACGGAGCGCGGTGAACGGGTGAACGAAAATGCACGCGTGAAGGAATACGTCACGCAGAGTTGCTGTCCACTGCGCCAATTTTCGCGGAGCAGCTTCGACTGCTCCACGGAGTGATAACCGCTAGAAATCTGCGCTCGATCTTCCATTTGAATACGCCACTCGTGCTCTCACACTTTCATGTGTTTTGCAGCCGCCCCCTCCCAATTGACGTAGTTATCCTAATTGACGTCGATTGGGCTAGCTATCCGATTAGTTACCCAGGTCGTGTCATCGATAATTTTTTCAACTTTATGGTGAACAAATGTTGTTGACAGTTGGAATATTGGTTAACTTGTTTCTATAAAGAAAGTTACCGAAAGAGAATAAACAAAGACAATTTATCACCACACAGAAGCACTTCCGGCACACAGCAAGTGTCGTCTGCTTGTGTCAAACATTCGCCGTGTTGACGCGAGCTGCGCGGTCAGTGCTGGTCTCGAGCGTTCTTTTCGCAAGCACCATTGATAGCCCTTGTTATGATCTGGTCATCAGACGTTACTTTGGCGATAACGTATGATCACGTCCCTTAAGCGATCCAGAATGAACCGCCCAGAGTTCTTGAAGGCAAACTTTTGTGAAAGTCCATTTTTCCAGAGCCACCATAAATCACCCGCTACGACACTGACTGGCAAATACCCTGGGTCACGTTGATCTTTAGTATGGAGAGGCGAAATGATCGGGTGCTTTGAAGCGGCGAAGTCGACGCGTTTCTTCAGTGTGACATAAAATCTGCACGACGGCAAAGTCTTTTGATGAGAAAGAAGGTATGGTGTCACGAAAACGTTTGGAAGTGAGCGCAGAAAGGCGCGCATCTTGCGGCTTGATGATTGGCGACGTCGCAGGCATTCGTATGGGAAGGTAATATGACATCCCAGATAGCTTGTGTTTCAAGCTCATTCCTTACGGCGGAGCACGCCTACATTGCAAATGTACGTACAACACGGATTAGGCGACGATTTCGCCTGATGTGCCAAGACAGCAGGGTGTTCGAGGGAGATTTGGTGCATAACAAATACCCCCCCCCCCCCCCCCCCCCCCCCCCCCCCAAAAAAAAAAAAAAAAAAAAACGGTAGCAACCATCTTCGGATGACAGCCGACGTTAGTGCAATTAGCATTCAGGAATGTAGCGGCACAACCAGTATTGCTAAAGACACGAGCAAGATGCTTTGCTGGGCTAGTTTGTGTGTTGACATGGTGGCAAGTAGCGCTAAGTATGAGGGGAAAAAAAGGGCGTAGGGACAGAGCGCCTTACGCCCTTCTCGTTTCCTCATTTTCTTGCGCTACTTTGCATCATGCTGAAGACACCTTGATTTGCAATTTATAGTCGTCATTCTGAAACTCATATTGATTAGGCTAGATGTGACATACATTGTCTTCGGGATCGGCCCCATTTGCCATGACACCGCTGGCCAGGGTCGGCCATGACGGAATGAAGACAGTAGGATGACAATTCCGAAGCGACGACGACGGGATGAGGACAATGGCATGATGACGATTGTACGACAAGGATGGCATGACGTCATCGGCGGGACAAGAAGGTGTGAAGAGATTCGGATGATGAAGCAGGAATGACCATGGAACGACGACAGCAAGATTACGCAGGCGTGATGATGCCGAAAAGCTTTAAAGGATTAAGAAAAATCAAGATCGGTGCAAGGGGGCTAGATAGATAGATAGATAGATAGATAGATAGATAGATAGATAGATAGATAGATAGATAGATAGATAGATAGATAGATAGATAGATAGATAGAAAACAAAGTGGTTGAAGTGGGCTGAAACGTTTATCGCATTAATGTCATCCTTGTCCATCATAAATGTATGGCGTAAACTTCCCGAGGATGTCGTTTATGCCCCTGTTCATATTTTCACCGCAGCAGTTAGAAACCATATACTACAGCGCACAGATGGGAGATTTTATTTAATTTTCGTTTATTTCCCATATGGCCTTGCGGAAAATATTGCGCCCCCCCCCCCCCCCTTTCCAGTAAAGAAAAAAAATCAAAAAGAAAAAATCATCAGATGGGATAGAAGCGTACCAAGACCTGCGCCTTGTTACCGTAGCCTTATTGAAAGCGTGGTTAGGCTTCCGTTCGTATTGGCAAAGCTAATTTGCAAGTGACACCCTAGCTGAAATTTCTCGAAGTTGATCACATTGCACCAACGAATAGTGTTCTTTGTTTTGGTCTTCATGGCAAAGGGTAAACGCTGTCATGTACCGCACTAGCCTCGGCAAAGGACGTGCACGATACAGTGTCACGCTTCAGAGCGAGATTAAAAAGAACCTAAAATAATATGCAGTCGAACGCCTTTATAACGAAATACTTGGGACCTCTGAAATGAATCGTTATACAGGTTACTCCGTTGTAGAGGCCGCGCACAACACAGCTCAGAATAAACCGGTAAAGAATTATTCCTTAGTTATATAGGTCATTCCGTCGTAGATGTGATCGTTCTAGAGTCGCTGGACAGTATATAGTTCGAACACAGGCACATAGTCGTTATACTTTGAGGCTAGGTTTCACGAAAAAAGACAAAAAAAAAAAAAAAACGCAATGCTCTTCATGCAATGTCTGAATAAAGTCATGGTCCAAGAATATTCCTTGAGCTCAGGGCTCCCCATTGTTCTGAACTTGACACACAGTTTCCGCCTCTGCTGGGTATAAAGCGGGACAAATTGAAAGCACGTGTGAGATGTCCCGAGTTAGAGTTACTGCGTTAGGTATTCGTATACGTGTTGCCATTTGCGCACACCTATCAGTACGCAACCGCAGAATTGATTTCTATACCTGAACGGAGTTGATCGTCACTTGAAAGACGATATCCCAAATGCGTGAACGAAAAATCAAGGCAGTTGGCGAGTGCTGCGACTCAGAGTGCCGCATCATTGCAAACGATCTTTGAAACTCACCAAAAAAAGAAGAAAATGGGAGGAAAATAACAGTTATTGGAGCATAAGGGGCGCTAGACTAAGCACCCAGGAGAACATCTCTATTCGCAGCAAAGCCACGACACAGCTTAGACTTGAAGTTGTGCTCGGGGAGGCCATCAGCGAAGTGGCGGGAACCTGCAAGGACGTGAAGGCGCCCCCGCCCTCCTCGCGGCCGAGGGGCGTTGACGGATCTTCGCGGCCGCGTCAGCGCGATGCACATGTGGGACGCTCTTCCTGCTTTTCGCGCCGTGTGACGCGGCTGGACGGTGTTTCCGCTTTCCCCGCTTTCCCGTTCTTTTTTTCTCGAGAGTCTGTCTTTACTTGTTCGACCAGATTTGCGAGAGCTGCCGCGTGCAGACCTCTTCTGCTTCCTCTCCGTCGTTTAGCGCCGCTGTATAGCAGCAGGGCTAACATGTACGACGCCGTTTACAGTTCCTCTGGCGCCAGGATCTGTCGGCTGGACGCCACGTGTGGATTCGCTCTTTTCGCGCCCTGCTTGCTCCTCGCTAGCCCAGGGTGCGCCCACCCGTCTTGTACCGTGTTTGTTGTGCGCCATAGATGCCCGCGAGGTTATCTATCTTTGCCAGCAAGGTGTGCGATTGTAGTCGTGCGCACTTGTGAGCATTTGTTTCAATGCGTGCGTGTGCATGCGTCCATGCCCTGTGTGTGTTGATCATTGTCGAGCTGTAGTTAGGCCACAGCCAGTCACTTCGCTGACGTATTCATCCTGCCTATTCCTACACTCCGCGCGAACTGACGACACTAGGGTGCGTCGATGCGCGTGCCCTCCCTCCCTGCCTCCCGCCGTTCAGCCCTTCGCAGCCGCTTCTTCTTCCGGTGTCCGATGGCGGCAACTTACTCTTCGTTCGCTCGGCGCTTCACAACAGCTTGTAGAGTTTATGACGTGCTCCCGGCTACCACTATAGTTCCCGTGGTGTGGCTGGTCCAGCTGCCGGCCCTACCAACGAAGCTGCACTTGTAAAACTACGGATTTTCAAAATGTGCAGATCCCGAAGAACGAATACAAAATATTCAAAAAATCTTACGGCTGGCCTAACATTGCGAACAACAACAACAACACCAAAAAAGAATTATCGTACTTTTTTTCCGGAAAGGAACTTTCTGAATTAAAGAATAAAGAAACTAAACCCAAATAGTATTTAATGAAACCGACGTTTCGGAGCCCACACCGGTTCCTTCTTCAGGGCTGATATGGAGTGAGGTGCAGCAGTGCTTATACGCATTCTTTTACCGCGTTGCCAGGCGCACGGACACGTTTCGCAGTCCTTGAGAGTAAATGGCCGAAACACAGGCAGACCTCTGCCAAATGTCAATCTTTGAAACTTTCTAGCACTGTGCTGCAGTCATGTGGGTACGTCCCCACATCCCCAACCCTGGGTGGTTGACTGAGACCCCTACACTTCAGAACCAAGAATGTCTGGCTGCGTACATCGTATCCGCTCTTAAGTACGCTGAAAGAGGAGGCCTGGACTTTGACCACTTTCTCATCAATTACCTGCAGCAACAATACGCGTAAGCTAAACTTTGTCTATCAAGGAAGAAACCTCTTGCTCGCAGACTTCCATAGAACTCAGTAGGCTAATACAGACCACGACAAGTCAACAGATAATACAGCCAAGTATACATAGGGGACACTAACTGTTTTCTTAATTTAAATGTATAAATAATAAGAAAAATGTAAATTAAAGTGGATCAAAAGGCAACTTGCCGCCTATTGGAGCCGAACCAGCGTCGTCCACATTACGCATGCGATGCATGCTCCTCCAATTGAGCTACACGGCTACGGCTGTCTCCGCGTCAGCTTTCTTGCGTATTTGTGCATGCGTGTGCTAGATACAGTCCTGGGAGTGTTAAACCGAGCCGCTCATGGCCATGGCGGCGGACGGCATCCTTTCAACCGTAGGCATCACGTAGAACGTGAACTTTAGGAACGGGCGACTGTATAATAAACCCTCGTCTGCCTTTTGCTGCATGCTAGAGTGTTGCACGCGTAGTGCGGAATATCTGGGTCAGCCATCATCGGCGTTTCACGTTTAAGAAGCTTTACCTCACGAGCTCCTTTCTAATTAAATGTCATTGGCGTAGCGCATATGAGACGGGACAAAGAGGCACAGAAACACACAAATAGCGCTTACTTTCAACAATATATTTATTTCCGAGATGAGCAATACATATATTCTTCATTAGTTGCGTCAGTGAACGCAAGCTCCGAGCACGTGCTACGTCAACGACATTTATTAAAACGCACCGACAAGCCCGACATGCATCCTCATAGTTGACTCCTATCTAAACCCATGACAACATTGAAACCATCTTTCTCGGTATTCACTGCTGCAAGTTTGTTGCACTTAAGACAAAAAGTTAAAATCTACCAACTGTGTGAAGCACACCTTATTATTTCATCACCAGCCTATATTTATGTCCACTGCAGGACGAAGGCCTCTCCCTGCGATCTCCAATTACCCCTGTCTTGCGCTAGCGTATTCCACCTTGCGCCTGCAAATTTCCTAACTTCATCACCCCACCTGGTTTCCTGCCGTCCTCGACAGCGCTTCCCTTCTCTTATTTAAGAATTAATAAAAAAAAATGAGCGTAGCTCGCACTAGTGGCGCCAGGCTAAAGAAACAGCGGAGCTGATCGGCACCTAGCTGGTCCTGGCCTTACGGGTTATGTTTTTCCGTAGTTTATTGATTATTGACTGATTATCGATTACCTATTGATTACCTATCGCAAGGTATTGGCCACGTATTTGGGCTAGGCTAAGCATTAATAAGTCATCCCCAGCATTTTCTGGAATTTATTGATTATTGATCGATGATTGATTAGCTATTGATTGGGTATCGATTGACTATGGCAAGGTGAAGCGAAGCTCAGCTGTGCGCAGTGACGTCATCGCTAGCGCCGCGGCGGAGGAGCTAGGCGAAGCGAGGCGCAGCTATGCGCAGTGACGTCATCGCTAGGCGAGTTTTTACGAACGCTACGCGGGGAAACGAAAAGCTTAAACATCTCCGCTGTTAAAAAAAAGGAGAAAGAAAGCATCAGGTTTACCGTTCTGTAACTCAGCAATAAACCATCGGAAATCGGCGATGCGCGATCGGAGTCCCCGGGCATTCCACTGGAAGATTGCTGCTTTTCGGACTTCCTCTCGAAAAGACAGCTGCTGGTGAGCCATAATTTACTCAAGGGCTGCCAGCACCGGACTTAGTGTGTCCAGTACTTGCAGTGCACTTTTGCCTGACGTTGTGTGCATGTTGTTCAGCAACACGCGAATGGCATTCATTAAGGATCGGAGTAGCGATACCACTTGCTGATCTGTATGTCACACCTCATCCGATGGAGCAGCTTGCTGTACTGGATGAGGCACTTGCTGCTGTTTATCAATAGGTCGTGTACTGGGAAGCGGGGGCCATTCATCTGTAGAGAGACGTTTCGTAGTTTTCTGTCGTCCCGTGTCAGCGTTTGCTGCGCTGGGAACTGCAGGTGACTTTGTTACTTGAAGAGGTAACGCATTTTTCGAAGCTGGCTCAGTCCTACGTGAGGGCCTACGCGTTCCGCATAGGGATGGCCGACAGTGCAGCATGTGACAATTGTGGAGACGCGGAAACGATTTGCCATGTTCTTTGTCAGTGCCCACAATACAGTGTGCAGAGACAATCGCTCTCCGTCATGCTGAACCAGTTGGACGACCAGCCGTTATCGGAAGAAAGAATTCTGCAACATCGACGCGACTCAACATCGCATCAGAAGGAAGCAAGCGCTCCTGCGGTTCCTGAAGTCCACTGGCCTGGTGAACGTCTGTGATTGGAACGCCTCCTTTGTTACCTATGCCTGTGTCTTTTTTTGTGTTTTTTTCGCTCTCTCTCTCTCTCTCTTTGCACTCTCTCCAACTCCTTTATCCCCCCCCCCAGTGTAGGGTAGCAAACCGGAAACTGACTTCTGGTTAACCTCCCTGCCTTTCCTCTCTCGCTTGCTCTCTCTCTCAGCAGTAAACGACGATCTATTATTTCTATAAACTGGACTTATTGAGTCATCGAAAGCCGACAGAATTTATCTATGATTCCCTGCTCTAAAATATGCCACTAATTTGCGAGTGCGACTTTTCCAAACCATCCCAAACATTGCAACAATTTCACGTAAGCTGCTAACTCATATACCAAATTTTTCCGCTTCCGGATGCTCGAACAGATCTAATATATGTTCTACAGCGGAGCTATTAAAGTCGAGCTTGGTCCGTGAGCAGCGATGTTCGCAGCATAGCCAAGTCGGGAGAGAGACAAGTGTATAGCGAGAGGGAAAGCTCTCGAGAGGGAGAGAGTGTGGCGAGGGAGGAGAATGATGAGCGGGGAGGAGGACCAGACCGGCGACACTTGAGCGGGAGCGGAGCCAATGCAAAGCCGCGCCGACCGCACGTGGTATGACGTTAGTAATGACGTCAGCGCTCCCTAGTAACAGGCGCGCTCCCACATCGGCGGGCCTCTTTCTCGCCCTAGACTTTCTCGACGTAGCGCAACGGCGAAGCCAACGCTAGAACTCCCGAGAAAGAAGCCGTTCGATCGGAACGCATATGCGGCTTACAGGGCACGAAAAATTAGGCGTGAATTTATCCAAGCAATACCAAGCATTAGCCAGGCACTAGTAATAGCCAAGCAAAACGATAGCCAAGCAATGCTTAACTCCATTAAACCTTGTTTAACTTTGATCCTGCTTTGCTAAACCCCGCTCTTCTTCGCCTAGCTTTGCACAACTTTGCTGAGGCTTCCCCTCAGCTTCGCTGGTCATTGGTGTTTGCGATAGCAAAACCACGCCTACTTTTTTGGTGCAGAGTTGCAGATTTGAAACATTGTTCGTCAGTTATTGCTAAACATCCATTTGGGCAAAGTTTTGCAAAGCACTAATGCCCATAATAAAAAAAATTCTGCTTCCTGCAGTCGGAGTAACTGAGCTTTGTCTATTGAACGCAGCAAATGTCGTTCAAATTGGTTCAGCGCTTGCCTAATGGGAACATCTCTGCATTTTACATGTATTTCAATAGGGGAGTTCAAGATGGTTCCGAGATAAAGAGCGATAACGCCACTCTTAAGTTGTGTCCGAAACGGAGGATAGGTAGTTTTACTTTAGAGGCATTTTCGCAACACATAGGTGCGCAAAGGACGCGCAGTTGTTCTAGGTCACATACCGTTGCAGCCACCTCTCGGAGACATCGAAGCGCTAGTAGTAAAGCTTCCCGCAGGGGATCTTGGATATTCAAGGAGCAATAGTTGCCCCACCTCCACCCTGATACTCCTAATTCCGGGAAAATCAATCCTCGTCACTTTTTGTCATGATTGCTGGAACTGATCACAACTGACGCACTATATACTGGCTTTTCATCTCGTTCGCGGTGGCACGCAAACAAAAGATTGAAAAAAAAAAATGCTTCACTAAACAAGTGTTCCATCGTCACCTCAAGTGTTGTACTTCTAATTGTTCGTTTCAAAGTGTTTTATTTTTTATTTACTTTATACTGTAAGTCCTATCACAGGAGTAGGTAAGTTACACATGCAGAAAAAGAAATGGAAGTACAGGTTTGCAGGTAGAGGTAGAAACAAAACATGTGCAGAACAGTGAAGTAAAACATTTGTTTTTAACACTAACATTATGAACAGTGTCAACTCTATCTGTACATCTAATTTCATTCCCATATTATGTTGTGTGTTGCACAAGTGAAAAAAAAATGTGGTTGATCCCTCTTATATAGGAATCGGTATAGAACACGAAAGTGAAACGTGTCTTCACAGAAGTAGTGTAATGTTTATTGCACATTGATATATAATGTCTATTGGTGTTTTGTGGCTAAAGCGCCCTTAGGCGTTGATGCACCCACGCTGACGCCTGGTGGCACGTCTCCTCCATCACGACTACCAACGTCGATGACCATGAGCAACCGTCGTGCATATGGAAGCTGCACTACGCTGCACACGCTAGCACAACGCGAAAGACGAAGCACGTAACTGACACACTAATACAACGCGCAAGACAAAGCACGTAACTGAATCGTCACCGAGTCAAATCAGCGCGTACAGCGCGTCGTAATTGCAGCCTCCGCGATCAACTTCAGAAACATTTTCAGAGCTAATTGCGGAGGCCACGCTCCGCTGTGCTGAGTACGGTGAACGCCACCTAGGTGGCGTTGGTAGTGCTTCTTGATGCCAGCGTCCCTTCGAATGCTGGCATCGAGGCGTCGTAGTGCTGAGACCACCGAAGCGTTCACTGTCGGTGCGCGTTAGTGTCATAATGCAGTACTTCTCTTTTCTGCTCGTAGGCGGCGGCACCGCCCCGAGCAAGAGCGCGGGTACACGGAGGAGTGTTAGATATATAAGGCGCGTCTGTGTAGCTCTCTGCAAATGCGTTTGTGGCGCAATGGGTTAAACGCTCGGCGATCTATCGTCGCGGACCGAGAGGTCGTGGGTTCGATTTCCAAATTTTGCATGTTTGTGGAACTTTTTCTTCTGGTTTCTTTCTTTGTATTATGTTCTATGACGTATTTCCGTGACGGAAATACGTCAGTGAAGTCTTGGTGGACCCCGGCATAAAACACTTTCGTGTTAAAATCGCTTAACCTTGCACTCAGCAGCGCAACGCTTGAAACAGAGAAGCTGGGCGATCGTAGCCCAGCATTTTCCGGAAGTGCACGCGAACTTTTCATCTTATTACTAGTGATGATGATAATTTGTTTTCGCGCGTCTCGGACTTACGGCCTCACCGAGCGTTGCATAGCGCAGCTTGCAACACCGACACCGCGTTCCAATGGCGACACCGCGTTCCAGGAGACCCGCTCCGTGAATGCGTCTCTCTCGCTCTCATAGCGCGCAAAACCTCTTCACCTCAGAGAGCACGAGCGTACGAACACGCCAACTGTGGACGAAGACGACGACCCTCGAACGCAATCATATGGTTCGCATAAATGCATGTCCTGCAAGCGTCGCTGTATAAAAAAAAAATCGCTCTATACCCTAGTGGTTACGACGCTCGCTTTGGGACCGGGGGTACGAGGGCTCGAATCCCGCCTCGGCATGAAAGTTTATTTTATTTTCATTTTTGGTAGTTTCTTGATACGCACCACAAATCAAGGCTGGCTTAAACAGCTTCGATGTTAAAAGAAACAGTGCCACACACTAGGCCTCCGCTTAACCCTTTGTATGGCAGCAAAAGCCGCGACCGTCATGATAGCAAGTCTAGACGCCTATGGCGATGGGCACCCGTATCCACGTGTGTATAACGAGCCTACCCGCATATCAAGATGCACGTGCGTGTCACTACATTATCCGCGTACATCAATCAATACGTGCCTCCACGCGTAATACAAAGCACCTGGCCACATGTTCCCAGTGTTGTCTCAGAGAACATCATTGTTTGCGGTTTCATTACACATAAACAGAACACTATGAGCGTACATGACTACCACACGTCGCATGGGTAATGTCTGAGGCTGACTACAGTTAAAACCTGGAGGACGCTTAATCTTCGCCTTTAAGAGTAGAACGCGATAGCGTTATCGGGACCCGTTCACATCGCACAGTTCGCATACGGCAAGTAGGCTTCATTCACTGCAACACTGAACATGGGAAAGCCAGCTTACAAAAACCAAGCTTACACCGATCCCCTAAATTCGGCTTCACTTTTAAATTGAAATGCATTGCTGGAAAGACGTTTTTCTAGGGGCAATATAAGTGGTCTTATATTAAAATGTGAAGGCCCTAGCACCTTTTTTATTATTTTATTATTTGCTTGCTATTGCCCGACGCGCGCAGGTCTGGTAGAAATGTTTGAGTTTCCTCGTAGCAGAATTAGGTTTTCTCGTATATTCAAATTAGAATCCGACGCCGATTGGTAAACAATCCGACGGCGAATCCGACGTCGAATGGTAAAGTCGTACTTTACCATTTTTTGACGGATTTCACTGTGAGAAATTCAATTTTATTGCGATAGCAATTATATGGACACTTCAACCGGATTTCTGCCGTCGGCGTCGCCGTCGCCGTGAGGTTCCCTATAGATAAAATTTTCGCCGCGCGCCGTATGCCCGAGCGGAAGCGTGCGGGGACGCGCGCTATAACGGAGAGCGAACGCACTCAATCTCCCATTGTTCACCAAAACCTTTCACCACGTGGAGGGCCTGCGCGGTCGAAGTGTTTAGCTAAATTTCTCCTCCACCCGCGATCACACGTCGGTTGCCGTCAGCGAATTTTCTGTGACACGGGGCCCTAAACGCTATCGCGGTAAAATTAATTTTAAAACTCTTTTTTGTTGCGGCAAAATTTTGCTCACCTTACTCGCACGCGGTGTAGCGCGCCCAAACAGCTGTGCGTCCTTGGTTTTTCAACAACAATGAGCAAGTAGTGCCCTCTCTTTTTCCTTTCGTGAAGCTGAGAATACTCAGGCGTATCATATCAAATGGCGCTGAGTGTATCAATTCGCAGTAGCGGACGAGGGAAAATATATTATTTGAGCTGTTGATCCTGGGCTACCTTGGCCCTTTGACGCACTGCGGACAACAGCTGAGAACGAGGCACTGGCGTCGCCAGATTTGCTCTTACCATGCCTCTCTTTATCAAATGCCGCGAGGATCCTGCCGCCCCTCGGTGTTGGTGAAGATGTAGCAACGAGCTCAATCTCGGATCATGCGCGATATTAAAGTTCTCGAAGATACCTTTTTGTTACTCTTTAGCGCCCCGCAGCAAGGTAACTGGTTTTCAGCTTCCTGAAGATTTACTTTCCTAAGCTGGCCAGGTGTTACGCTTCATCGTGTCGCCGTCCCCTCTCTTCTTGCTCTGCGACGCACACTTCTTATTTCGCTTGTCTCAACCATCGCAACGTGTTTTGCAACTGTATAGACCCGTACCTTCAGCGTTCCTCTGTCTAAAGCAAAGCGCGCACACGTCCACATTCTTGACGGCGCGGACTCCCGGGGGAAACGAGATTTGTCGGGAAGGCGGGCACCTGACGGGAAGGATTAGGCCTGCGACTCGGAGAGCGCAAAGCCGCTTGCGACAGAGAACGTGACAGGTGCGCGTTCGGGGATTGGAGAGCGGCGCCTCCACCCGGCTGTGTGTACCTGCGCCCTCATCCGGGGCATCGCGGCCCAACTCCGCTTCATTCTTCACCTCTCTGCCTCGTAATATTTCATTGCTGGCTTCGCACGCTTACTGCCTGCGCGCGCATATGAGCGGAGGTTTTCATCAGCCTGTGAGGAAACGACAAAAAAGAAGACATTGGGATGTATCAGCGTGGCACTCTTTCTCGTTGCGCATGCATGTACCTTCAACTCCGCGCTTCTTACACATGTGCATGTTGTTTTTGCGTTGATGACGTTTGCATAGATGTATATTTGCATGCAGTCGAGGACGGCAGAAAACTAGGTGGGGTGATGAATTTAGCAAATTTGCAAGCGCAAGTTGGAATCAGCTAGCGCAAGACAGGGGTAATTGGAGATCGCAGCAAGAGGCCTTCGTCCTGCAGTGAACATAAATATAGGCTGATGATGATGATATCTACATGCTATAAAACTGCAGCCGTATCACTGGTTAGCTGGAATTGCCAATGTGGGGTTTATTTTAGAGCAGCTTAGCAATTCGATTACAGAGACAAGCATAAGACTTCAAGATGATACGCGGCGATGTTGCGTGAACCACCCAACTCAACTGCCGCTAAATGACCATTTTTGATTCGCCACAAATCTAGACACAATTCTTACCTCACTTACTTTACCTCACTTCCACGAACTCGAAAGGTACTTTTCAGTCAATCAAATAATTCTCACTGGCACGTCTCTTATCACTCGGAAATATTGGGTTTTCAAGGTATGTCAATTCGACCTGTTACATAATGTTGTTTAGAATTTCTGGCTACCATTTAAACGCGCTCAGACGAAATTAGTGTATGGGTCCTCTAATACCGACGAATACAAAGTCAAACATTCCCGCAATAAATTAGCACAGCCTACGAGAGCTTCGAAGCAACCATAAATCAATGAAGCACAATCTAGGGTGGAATTTGTCACGTCATTATTACTGTTTGGCGAAATGCGTTTTATTGCAAGCTCCGGTAGGGGGCAAAATAGATCCTTAGTGTTCTTCGGCAATCTCGTGAGAGCATTATGTAGTACCTTAAAATAGACCAATTTACGAGGGCATCCACCAATTTCCCGGTCACAAATAAAAAACCGTATGACCCATATGCCCAGTGTCCATAATCATGTATGACCATACCAGTTCCTGTATAAAAATCCGTACGTCTTCATAAAAAAAAAAAGAAGAAAAACCCACATGAACTTAGACCTGAAAACCTCGGCCACGCGGCGCTTCTGCATCTTGTTAAAAGCGCGACCTTGTTGGAAAAAAGTCGCAGTTTCGCCCGAAAGGCGAAGCATCGATTGCGATATCAGATTAGTAGAGAGCTATACGAAGTAAGGATATTACTTTTATCGGCCGCACAGGCTTACAAACATTTGCTTACTAACTAAATTAACGAGCATGGTGTCACGCGCGCACAGGTAAACATGAACACACCTCGCTCGATGGCCGCGGAAACTCGCTGTCAACACGCTGCAGTCAGGAAGCGCGGCACCTGCAGCGAGCGAATTGACTTTCGTGCTGTCTCTCGCTTCAGCGCGAACTAAACGCCGAAAGCACAGCGCATACGAAGCTACCAGCACTGGGCGTACTTCGTCCACATCGCAGATCGCTTTCAAGATGCGCGGCCGCCGCCGGAGTAAAATGCCCCCCTCCTCCTCTCCGTGCTTCGCGCGTGACGGAAGACGGCGCGCTTCCCCCTCGCCTCCCTCGTGCGCGAGAGGTTGAGCCGCGATCGTCGGCTGACCCTCGCAAGCATTCGCTCGCACATACAGCGTACGGCGCGCGGCGATGTTATCGTGTTAGACTTTATATGGAACATCACGGCGAAGGCGACGGTAGAAATGCGCTTGGAGTTTCCATATAATTGCTATCGAAATAAAATTAATCTCGGCGGTCGCACACGGCGCTCCATCGGCGGTTTGCTTACATTGCGGCTGCGGTCTCTCTCTCTCTCGTTGCTCGTGGCGCTTACGCCTTATGTTGAACGGCAGCGTGTGGACTGGTTAGGAAAGGGCAATGTGTAGACTGCATTGTCGTTTTCCGGAAACTGTCCGACGGGATAACGTAAAACTATTTCCCTGTTTTTATTCCAGATCCACGATTAGCATTCCGTGATTCGGTTGACGATAGTTGACGCTGTCATTGCCAGCAGCCGCCAGTCTCAGTTTTATATGCAATAAAGTTGCACACCATTTTTAGTCCTACCATGTCGCGATTTACAAGGTGAAGTAGCTGCCTGGCTTAAACGCCCACCAATATATTGATTCAAGTACCGTGATGGGTTAGGGCTTACAATAGAACTAGAACCACGACAAAGAGTACAACGAATTATGACTATTCAACAGAATGCAGGATTTAAAAATGCATACAAATTAGCTGTCAGGCATTATAAAAACGGAACCTGGTTTTTTATTGTTCGGTAGAAAAAAAAAAAAGAGAAAAAGACAGAGAGAGAAAAAAAAAAAAGAAGAACCGAAAGTCGGGACTGCCGTCTGGCCGTCCCGACTGGGTCCATTCGGGAGTCAGGAGAGGGAGCTTATGTAGGATTCACTGTACACTTAAAAGTGCACTCCCAAGGTATTTTGTACGCATTTTCGCCTCACTTATCGTACGTTCTATGGCCTGCTCTGCTTAGTACACAACGTCAAATGAAGGAAATCGGAAGAATGCGTTCCGATAGACTTGCGCCATTATAGATATGTTTTCATAGTCAAAGAATATACCATAGACTATGGGATGGCTTTGCATATCGGCGTTTGTCTACGTAAATGTTTCACACTCGCGATTATTGCCTCATTAGGTAAATTTGTGTGGTTGTTTTGTCTTCTTATGTCACCAGTTCATGCTGAAAGGGCCACACCGCCT
This sequence comes from Dermacentor silvarum, assembly GCF_013339745.2. NCBI lineage: Eukaryota > Metazoa > Arthropoda > Arachnida > Ixodida > Ixodidae > Dermacentor > Dermacentor silvarum. The sequence continues at coordinate 134,650,698 of NC_051162.1, forward strand.
GCTTGCCTTCCTGTTTGTTGGTTTGTTACATATAAGACAAACCCTTATTTAATGTCTGGCGCAGTGACCTGATCATTTATATGAAATTAGACAGCCGTGTATAGTTTTGTTTCTAGGAAATGTACTTTAGTGTTACGCGACGCGTCTAAGCCTACGGCTTCACGAACTTCCCTGTGTGTCCATTTCCGTTCAGCCATTCGACGCTGTCAGAGAAATTTTCGAAAATTTTGTACGGTCGTTGTTAATTGCATCTGACATGCTACGCAAGAAAGGCGAATGACAAAGCAAAGCCTACTATGGGCAAGAAGAAGCTGCTCGCGCACGTAGTAGATCTTCCTGTAACACGGTCTCGTTGCGAGGACTATATGGAGTGGCGCCTCGCGCGGCAAAGTTACAGGTTGCTGTTCTTTCTATTTTCTCGTAGCTTCTTTATTCGTACTTTAAGCAACGTAAAGAAAAATAAAGAAGCACTTGGTGTATAAAAATGAGGGAGTTACAACAAACAATAAACACAACTGTAAAATAAATAAATAAATAATAAATAAATAAATAAATAAATAAATAAATAAATAAATAAATAAATAAATAAATAAATAAAAATACAAAATTTGCGCTTTAAGACCTTATGCTAAACATAGAAATAACATGCACCCGGGCCAATAAACACGTAGCGTACCGCATCCCGCTCTGCCTGTCTCAAAAAAAGTACGCGTGGCAGCGACACAAGCGGTACATGCCGCGAACTTGTCGAAGGAGACATCTGGACGCATCGAGGCGGTTTTCTTCGGTCCAGAAAGGAGCGCTTGGCAACGACCCAGGAGTCAGGCTGATGAAGCGTCGACGCGCTGCGCGGACAGAGACGGCTGCCAGGAAAAGACGAGGACAGCTGGACGAGATTCCGATCAGCGCTGCACGTGTTCGCCTTGTCGGCGATGCGAACCCCGGCCCAGAATACCTCTCCGTCAACGCCCCGTGTCTTGCGAAGCCCGCGTCGTCGCGTTACACACAGAAGAGTGCAGCACTGCGAGAAGTGGTGTGGCCAGTCGGGAGCCTCATTGAGAAAGCAGTGGGAGAGCGCTTTCGCGACAGCCTCAGCTGCGTCTCGTAATGCCGGCTCAGAGGCTGACGACCGCGCGGGCCTGAAACGATTATTGTATAATCGTAACTGCGTTACATGGTCTACGAAAAAGGGAAATCATCGAGCGTCCAGAAAATGCACGCAGTTGAGCGCCTTCAGCGAAAAGAAGTGTAGCCGTCACACGGTGATTAAATCTATCTTCAATTCAATTCAAAAATATCAATAACATAAAAACTAATCGTACAGGTTATTTCTGGCCATATAAAAATTCACAATTTTAGAGGCGCCTTTTCGCCTATATTGAGCGGTGGCCGTTATACCGCTTTAAGAGGAAGCTTTAACTACGGCCAAACTCCGTTGCCGCACATGTAAAACGCAGAAACACTTTTCTGAGAGAAAGCAAATTTATAGTGACTGTTGGAAGCGGCATTTTGATTTGTGGCCCGAATGTTTTAGAAGGAACTTTCGAAAATTGGTAAGTTTGAAAAATATGTAATCACGAAGCTTACAAATTCGTAGCTGTGCACGAAGAACAGATATCGCAGTTCTGCAAATAGCATCCGTTAGAGCATTCAAAGCTGACAAATGTGATATATCAATTTACATCTTATGTGAATTCGTTACATCGTTTACAAGGGTTTTCCAAAAGTCCCACTCAAATACTAGTGGTCCATTTGAGAGCCATGTATGATATTTGAATTTTGTCCGCTTTAGGTGCACTATTAGATATTATTTACAGAATTGTGATATCGTTTTTCATTGCTGAGTTACAGAGTTGTAAACTTGATGGTGTAATTTTCTGAAAGTTAGCGATTTCCAACAACTTTTATAAAAAAGTTCACGCACTAAATGAAAAACTTCGCTACGAACTGTCACCAGTTTTTAACTTTTTCTTTTAAATGCACCAAACCTCATCGAATTTGATGCGGCGGTTGGCGACAAAAACGATTTCTTCTTTACCATGTATTTAGATAGGAGGCTCCGAGCTTCCTCTTAAGGAAGAATTGCAGGAGTATGAAGTGATTTCTCGCTTGTCAAGCCACCACCTCGTGAAGGACAATATTAACTTTCTAGAACTCTTGTATCGTTCTGTCATATCTTGAACTTAATGGACAGAAAAATAAAATAAAGCAGCAGATCCGAGGAGTCTAGACAAGAGCGCGTTCCCTGGTTCCCTTTCTTTTTTTGTCCTCCGAACGGCCACCGCCGTCGCTGCCGCGGATGGATGAATGGCTGCTATGAGCGTCCCCTTTGAAACGGGGCGGTGTGTAGCGCCACCAAGCTCTTGTTATTATTTTGCCCAATGTTCTATCCATGTTTAAAAAAATGCAAAGAATTCCCATCATCAAAATTTGTGAGCCCCTATTGGCAACTCTGTTTTTGTACGCCTCCATTGTTAGTCATCTCCCTACTTTTCTGTCACCAAACTTCCAAACACCTCTTACTAATCTCTGTTGCGGACATGTTCACTTTCCCCCTGCTATCGCTGAACCCAAGGGCTTCAAGGAGGCCAGAGGAGCCTAAATCGACCGCTGGGCAGATATCATCACGTTCTAATGAAACACGCTCCATCGTTTCCCCAGCTTTACCGCAGCAAGCACATGCTTCTTCTTTCTTGTTGTATCTCGCTTTATACGTGCGCGTTCTCAGGCATCCTGATCTCGCTTCGAAAGTAAAGAGCTTCCCTTTGAGTTATCATAACTCCGGATGTGCGAAGGCGGATGATGATGATGATGATGATGATGATGATGATGATGATGATGATGATGATGATTTAAGGGCATCCCTTTTGAAACGGGGCGGTGACAAATAGTCACATAACCTGCTTGAGTTTATCAGTTATGCTATACATGATTTTCATTCTAGCGTTTTCCCTTACAAAAATGAGTTTAGACTGTCTGTAGAATGTCTATAGACTACTTGTAGACAACTTTGCTTTTTTATAGATTTGTTCTTTTGTTGATAAATAATCTATAGACTGTCTATAGACAAAAGTTGATATGATTTTTATTTATTTTTGTCTACTCACATTCTATAGACAGTCTATAGAAAAAAGTCTATAAGATGTTTGTTTCTTCTTGTCTACTTCCTCTCTATAGACTGTCTATAGAAAAAAGTTAACACAGTTTTTATTTATTCTTGCCCATTCAATGTCTATAGAGTGTCTATAGACAAAAATTGATAAGATTTCTATTTCTTTTTGTCTATTCACTTTCTATAGACAGTCTATAGAAAAAAGTCGATAACGTGTTTGTTTCTTCTTGTCTACTTCCTCTCTATAGACTATCTATAGAAAAAAGTCGATACAGTCTTTATTTATTTTTGTCCATCCATTGTCTGTAGACTGTCTATAGACAAAAGTTAGTAAGATTTTTATTTCTTTTTGTCTACTCCCATTCTATAGTCGGTCTACAGAAAAAAGTTGATAAGTTGTCTGTTTATTTTTGTCTACTTCCTATGTATAGACTATCTTTAGAAAAAGTTGATAAAATCTCTATTTATTCTTGTCTATTCATTGTCTATAGACTGTCTATAGACAAAGGTTATTAAGATTTTTGTTTCTTTTTGTCTACTCCCATTCTATAGTCTGTCTACAGAAAAAAGTCGATAAGATGTTTGTTTATTTTTGTCTACTTCCTCTCTATAGACAACCTATAGAAAAAAATTCGATACAGTCTCTATTTATTCTTGTCCATTAATTGTCTATAGACAAAAATTAATAAGATTGTTATTTCTTTTTGTCTACTTCCATTCTATAGTCGGTCTACAGAAAGAAGTCAATAATTTGTTTGTTTCTTATTGTGATCTTCCGCTCTATAGACTACGTATAGACCAAAGTCGATACCGTGTCTATTATTCTTGTTGATTCTGTGTTTAAGGACTCTCTATAGGCGACAGTCGATAAGGTGTTGATTATTTTTGTATACGCCTGGTTTACAGATTTTCTATAGGTGAAAGTTGATAAGGTGTCTACTTCTTTTATCTATTCCCCGTCTATAAATTTAGTCTTGACAAAAGTCGTTAAATTGTGTTTTTGTCTATATCAGCGGTCTATATACACCGTTTATACGCAAAAGTTTTTCTGTTTGCTATTTATTTAGCCGATTGCCACTTTATAGAATGTCTACAGAGAAAAGCAGTAAAGGTCACCATGGTATCTCTGTCATTGAATTACGCAGTTCTTAATTATTATTTTACCAGATAATTAGGTGTTTAAGAGTCTGCTCGCCGAGTTTCATCCAGTATTGCACTGGTTTTTAACATGTAACCTCTGGGCCCGGCACCCTAGTTAGTCGGGAATGCATCCCCGACGATAATTTTTCCTTGCGAACCACACGGAGACGGAATATATACTTCTATGTGATTGAAATTATTCTTTAATGGTTTCCTATATCCCTCCCGATGAACGCTATAGGGTGGGACATCACCAAAGATCATGTTAACTCGAGCGAACAGACCGTATACCGATTGCAGTAAGCTGTGAGATGAACTAAAGGACAGCCGATATTGTAAACGTCTTATTGATTCAGATTTACTTGGCGTCTATATACAAAAGTCGTTAAACTCGGCCCAACCCGTGTACGCTGTAACCAAGTGGAGGTACAGGCGGATAATACGGAGCAACGTTTGATATAAGCCACTGGGATTGTATATACTGCTGACATTTCTTTAAAGCCTTTTTGTAGAGTTTATTATAGATATGGTGTATATACTTCCGCATTTGTTCACCACATTATATGACCTCCGTAGTCGCTCTCGGCAATCCCAAGACAATCTTTACAGTTGTTTTTCATAGCATTACGTTTGCGGCAGTAAAATAAAGAAAACAAACTGCCGATCCAATCATGTAAATAGATGTTATGAATGCCAGTTTTAGCAAGAAGCGGATTACAAACAGGCATCAAGCTAACATCACAGAGACTTGTAATGTGTATAGCTGACAACGCAGAATTTGCTAGTGTGCGATGAACCGATGTCGCGCATGAGGTGTGCGCCTTATGTGTCGTCTGATTCTCAGATACTCTTTAGGTTCTCCCCATATCTAGGCTGCATCACTAATATCGCGTGGTTTTTCGCAGACTGATATCCCGCGCTATAAATTCATTAAAGCTTCTCGTTCACTTACAATGTGCGCCAGATACTCTGAGCCCACCCAGTCCTTTCCAGGCGCTATATGCCTGTGCGGCCGACCACATGCGTGCGTCATTAGTGTATTGATTGCTTTGACATATCACTGGAACAGACAAATGTGCACTAACATGTGCGCAGGTATCTTATTTGGCAGTATGTTGGAAGCTATGCTAGAAATGCACTGCATTACTCATCGTCGTTGGCCATAATGCTAGCGCCTGACTTGCGTGCTAACGGTTTTTACAAACACTGCGTTCATCCAAGTGTGCGCTCTTGCTCCATGCGATAGCCCACAGCGTTCGTAATACAGCGCGCCAAAGCATTTCCTTCTTCCATGGAAAGAACTGAAAGGTGAAAGCAACCGGTTTCGCGCGCATGGAACGCAGAGAAAGAGAGAGCGAGAGAGAGAGCGCGACCATAAAAAAAGAAAAAAAAGAAAAAAAAAAAGAAAAGGGCAAAGGGGCGCTCGGGTTTCTCGGAGCACGTACGCCGTCGGCGGCCTCAGCATTTGCGCATGCGCAGCGGCAGCAACGGCGGCGCGCCATCTCTCGGCGTCGATTCGAATTCTCAACGGCTGCGCCAGGCAAGTCAACGCTTGTTGCTGCTGGTGAGCTGCCTGCACCTTTGTCTCTGTGTATTCGTCTCGACTTTGTGGCATCACACGTCAACTGCACTGAACGGTAAGTTTTAACGAAGATGTTTTCCGTCACTAGCTCATGACTAGGTGAGCGTATTTCGTAGCGCGAACCGGCTGCATGTAATGTAGGCGACTCGGGCGTACTCTCGATTTGTCGTTTGGTTTGTAAACGCGCTCGGGTTCTCAATTCTACTTTAAATAGGGCATGTTTAACGGCAAGCGATCGCTCGCGCTTGTTCCTTTTACCGTCATTGTCAATGTCCGTGAAAAAGGAAATACACCATGTTTAACGTGGATACTGAGCAGAAATAAGCGCGGATTGTGTGTGTTAAGCGGCGTACTGTGGGCAGGTCTCGTTTTGTGGCGCTCGATCGGCGGCCATAAACGCTGCGCTGCCTGTCTAATAAAACTCATCTAAAGCGCTTTATGTATATACCTCGAAATTATGCTAGAGTGATGAATTGTCTAAAAGAGACGTACAGTTGAATAAATGCTAGCGTACTCAGAGGAAAGGCCGTGTTTGCGGGTCATGCATCAGCAGCGTGTGCTGCCGTTTTCGTAAGTAAAAAGTAGCAGTATTTATGGGGCTCCTGGCAACCAGTATAAATATATATAACCGCAAAAGCTTTCAGAGCACGAAACTCGCGATAAGCCCAGTCAATCGCAGCTTCGCAACTTAACCGAAAGAATTGGAAAACAATAAATTAGTGGTTCGGGGAAGCACCCTTTACACGTTTGAAACTGAAGCCATTGGTTTGAGGAGAGTTTGAGGATTTTCTGTGCTGTGCTCGTGTTGCCATGAATTACGAACTTGGCCAAGCCCTTGTCTGCTTTATTAAACAAGTGCTTCAATTCAGCTGAATCTAATAGTGCATTTCACGTGACTGACGTGTTATTCGTTATAAATATAATTATGTACTGGCAGTAATTTGGCAAGCATTAAACCACAATATTTTTATTGCCCCTAAACTGCGGGTGTCATAGACTGCCAGGGAATTTTCATGAAAACAGCCAGGGAAAGGTTGAAAAAACACCAAGGAAATTGAAAATGTCAACATAGGTATGCTGTCTTGTTATTTCCATACAATGTTTCCAGAGAATCGCTGTCTTAAACATATTTTTGAAGCATTTCACCTCCCAAAAAATTACAAATAGGTACGATTTTCTGCAAAAGAAATGAAAGTGAAGCATGCTGACATGGGGGGGGGGGGGGGGGCATTTCTTACTCAATCTTTTTGCATTACGTAAGTGTCCTGAACCTCGAAACTCTAGAAAAAATACTTATGTTATAGAGCGCCTTCAATTATTTACTGTGATAGCATTCATTGTAATGACAGTTTCAGTTTTGTTTCCCAGAAGGTGCATATGTGTCGTGCCACAACACAGAAAGTGCTCACGGGGTATTTCTTGTGCTCATGTGGTATACCTAACTTGCAACCGTGTCAGCATTCCAGAAAGATATGATTATCTATAGGAAACTAAGTGACCATATTGACACAATCAATCCATCTGCCTTCTATTGAAGTTATGGCCAATGTATCAGTTAAGAGTACGAGAAAGACATTTAAATGTGTATTAAGGAAAATAAATTACAATCTTTGGCATGATACGTTCAATACTCCAGTCACTCTTCTGAGCATATCATTCCGCGCGGGTATATTTAATTACCAGCCAAAAATGTAAGCAGTCCAACTGGGTAGCCTAGTTTCAGCAATTAATATAGAGGTCATTTGGGCTAATTAAGTACATTACGTGTCATATGGCCTTGTCAAAAATGTAACATACTGTTGCTGGCACCAGCAGCAATTGTAACAGTTTAATTTTTCACCATACGGTAGAGTGAAACATTATGCGATGGTACTGTTTTGTATTGACAAGCAGCCATTAGGCATAGTTAAACCGTATTAAGGATTGACTTAAGCGGTTTGAGCGAATATATTAAGCTGCTTAATGAACGTACAAAAAATACACATTTGTTATTTTTGCCTCACATTGTTGTATCTACATATTTGCAGCATGCACCTGCAGCACCTTCGGAACGGCTTACACGAAGGTCAAGGCCAGCCTGGAAACCATGCTTGCCAAGGGGAAGCAGCTGTAAATATGTAAATATTCTCTTTTGATGATAGCATAAGAGATGCATTTTAATAAATTAATGTATTATATCGTTCAATAAAAACAGTTATTTCAATATCGGTGCACGTGTTTTCTTTGTTGCACTGCATGAGTCTGCACTAGTGGAATTGCTTGAAATATTTGTTTCTGCAACATATGAGAGTGCAGCTGGTTCAGGATCATTAATAATCTATTAACATGAATGCATAAATGCAGATGGGAAGCAACAGGTGCACATGCATAATACACGTTCAAAATTTTGTTGCTGCCATATGTAAACAAAAATTTTAACTAACTTGCAGATAGTAGATTTCATTCAAGCGAATGCATTGCATGCAACTAAACTTTCTTCAATGTGCAATTGCACAAATGCTCATGCAGCTTTACATAATGATTCACGGCTGCATACATTTTAGATTTTTGACTGCTTCCATCTGCATGCATGCTTTTTTATGTACAGTTCCCTATGTATGTTCCCATATGCATACTGGGTACAATAAATTTTTGTAGACATTTCCAATAAACTGCTTATTAGCAAACCCCAGCAGCGAGTGTTTATAGAATAACATTGCCTGCCGAAACATAGTTGGCAAAATGTGGTGTATTATCTAGTATATATGGTGTCCCAGTAATTTTAGCCAAGCTGGTCAATGAAAATGAAAGGTTAAAAAACAACTCGGTGCAAGATATATGATCCTAAAAAGACCTACAGGTCAGACCTCTGAATTCATGGCCGAATGCACGCCATAGGTCTTAAAATCGGATCTTATTGCAGTGTCTTTTCTTAATATTATTTTTCATTGAACAGCTTCACTAAATTTAAGTTAGCTGGGACACCCTGTAAAATTGTAAGGCTGAAGTCTATAGATTAGCAATAGACTGATCTACAGGAACTCTCTGTAGGCAGACTGTACCACATTCTACAAAAAGTGTAAGGCCATAAGTCCATAGACAGACTATATACTGGTCTATAGGAATAGTTTATAGTCTGTTGACATTTCATAGACATGTCTACAAAAGTAAAACTATATAGGCCTATAGACTTTTGTCTATAGACACTCTGCAGACATTTGTCTACAAAAGTGAATTTTCATTGATCTATAGACCGTCTATAGTCAGTCTTAGAATCAGACATTTTGTAGACTAGTCTACAAAATGTGTACGGCCATAAGTCTATAGATTGTCCATAGACTGGTCTATAGGAATAGTCTATAGATACTCTATAGGCGTTTGTAGATAGTTTATAGACTTATGTATACAAAAGTAAAACTAAATAAGCCTATAGACTTTTGTCTATAGACATTCTGCAGACATTTGTCTACAAAAGTGAATTTTCATTGATCTATAGACCGTCTATAGTCAGTCTATAGACTCAGAAATTTTGTAGACTAGTCTACAAATAGTGTATGGCCATAAGTCCATAGACTGTCTATAGACTGGTCTATAGGAATAGTCTATGGATAGTCTATAGCCATCTGTCTATAGACATTTTATAGACTTATTTCTACAAAAGCAAAACTATATAAGCCTATAGACATTTGTCTATAGACATTCTATAGACATTTGTCTACAAAAGTGAAATTTCATTGATCTATAGACAGTCTATAGTCAGTCTATAGACTCAGACATTTTGTAGACTAGTCTACAATTAGTGTATGGCCATAAGTCCATAGACTGTCTGTAGACTAGTCTAAAGAAATGTCTACAAAAAGTCTGTTGACTTCATAGACAAATGTCTACACACTTTATATAGACTTTCTACAAAAATTTTTGTAAGGGTTTGTATTCATCTACTTGATCTTATTTTTGTTCCCTCAAAACTTCTATATTTATCTTGTACCGCTGCCTATGCCTGCAACGCATCCGGTCGTAACAATGTCTTCCCTGCTTATTTTCCCCCAATACTCTAAACGGCTCTTGCTTATCTCGACTGCCGACCGGTAGATGCTTCCGTCCACTTTAAACCCTAACGCGGATGAGCGATAGCAAGCTCCATCTGGCAGTGGTGCAAGGAACCCAGCCGCGGGGATGTCGCGCGCGTCCTCCTCTGTGATTGGTTGACCTACTCGGCAAGAGAACAGCCACGCAGCACCCGAAGTCACGAGGTTCGCGAAGAAAAGCTTCGCTTTTAAAAGTACTCCTTTCGGAGATCTTCACGTCTGCAGCGCAGGGACAGCGTCGCACGGAATTGTATGCCACCTCGTTGCACGTCAAAGCACCACACTGCCACGAGCCATCGGGGTTCATTATTAGCATATGTTTGACCAATAACCATTACCATCTCGTCGTAGGGTGTTAAAAAAACCGAACAAAAAAAACGACGTGGACGACGTCAATTGATTCTCGGCTGACGAGTAAGTTTTCGGCAGGTCACTTGGCTGGACAATACATCGTTAGATCTTGCGCAGAGCTTACAGAGGTGTACCTGCTGCTATACGCGTCCGAAGGGCCGATTCATTGGGGCGAAATTTCGTTTTCTTCCGGGAAAACTCCGAATGAATGACGCTTTAGTTTATCCTTCAGAGTTATAGGCAAAGGAAACTAATAAATTTTTACCCCGAGTTCAACTGTACAGATCTCTCAATCTATTACTTGTACTACGTGGGACTAAATGTAGACATAGGGAAAGACTCGTAAGCCAGCTGTGGACGTTTGTAAGCGCACCACTGTTTTTAGTACTCTAGCAATCAATTTGCTCTGAAAACTCACGCCAAGTGATGACAAAAAATACAAAAACTCGATGACGGAGTTTTACAGGCGTTATTTCAGGCAGCAAACTAATGGAAAGAAGCAACGACACAGTGAGCAAGTTCCATCGCCGATGGACTTTTCTCACACTTCAGATCATTGTAGTACGCTATTAATCAAGCGAGTACAAAGCTACTATGAACACCTGGCAGCGCAGCATCCATCGATTTCTGACGCGCAAAGTTGGCTGAGTGAAGCCCAGCGCCTCTCTTGCTCGCTATTTCACTCGGTGTTTCGCCCATTCTGCGTCTCCGTAGCCTCGCTCGTAGTTAATCAATCAGGGAGAGGAAAAGAGGGACGAGTTCGACGGGTGCATCCTCTCCTACCCGGCAAGATTTGGCTTGCGTGCACTTCTAGGCTTTCCGTCGATCGTGTTATATCTACGAAACGAAACTTAACCTACCTGGTCTTTCGTCACGCAGAAAGTGTTCCCGTCACTCTCTTTTCCCGAAAGTATTTCATTACAAACCCATTCTGAAGGAGCACTTTCTAATATATAAAAAACTATTATCTTTTTCCATCCCACTCATTTCGGCAACGCCCTCTGGCCTTGAACGTATGTGAAATAAATAAATAAATAAATAATAAATAAATAAATAAATAAATAAATAAATAAATAAATAAATAAATAAATAAATAAATAATGTGTTCACTTCAGTCAAATGTGGGGGTATGAGTCAGAATCTTCCAGGTTGACAGTGGAAATGTAAAAACAGAGGAAGGTGTACTCTCAGCAGACGCGTTATAATAATTAAAATGGCAAGGTTCGTTTCAGGAAACTAAAAGGCGCGGAGTCCGTCACTTTAAGTTATTTCACGTCATTTCTCTCCCAAGGACAAAACTGAACGCACCGAAAAGAAAAAAAAAGAACAGTGCAACTCGCTGCATAACCGGCATATCCCCATCTGGTTGCAGTATACAAGCCGGACATTTAGAAAGATAGAATAGACTGCATCTGATACAAAAAACCACGCGAGAAGATATTGAACGAATAAAAGTAGTTGGAATACAGTCAGTCACGTATGCCACTGATATAAGTGTGGCGTACTGTCTCATTGTAAATGACAAATTTATAACCCTGCTTTATATCCTGCTTATATCGTTCTTTGTCGTTTTTCTGACAGTTTTTACTTTTGCTGTACTTCGGATACTGAACCATTGTTTTCTGTTAAGCTGATTTCTGTTCACCGAGAATATTCATTTTCTTCTTTCTCCTTAGCATCACACAATTTCCTCCTTGCTCCTATTTGTTGTTCATGACTGTATAGCTCCCCTCGCACAATACTTCTTCAGAAGCGTCTTAAGTACGCGAATACATAAATAAAATAGAAGTGCGAACAGCACTGAGGGAGACAACCTTTCATCATCATCATCATCATCATCATCATCATCATCATCATCATCATCATCATCATCATCCTATATCTATGTCCACTGCAGGACGAAGGCCTCTCCCTTCGACCTCCAATTACCCTTGTCTTGCGCTAACTGATTCCAACTTGCGCCTGCAAATTTCCTAACTTCGTCACCCCACCTAGTTTTCTGCCGTCCTCGACGGCGCGTCCCTTTATTGGCAGCCTTTATTGACAACCTTTATGGACCGATAAAAAATAATAATAAATAAGGAGGAGCGCTGCGCTATCCCGGAAATATTGGTATATACATACTTGCAGCGTATTAGGCCCGTCCTTTCAGAGCGTATCACGGCTTTCTACCCGGCATACTGCCCAATTTCACAGCTTAATAAAAGCGCAAGACGGTCAACACTTATTTGTATCCCGGATCTCATAAATTACGACTGGGAAAGGCTACACAAGGCGAAACACGTCAGAAACACCTATGAAATGATAACTTAAACTGAGCACAAGAAAATTGGCAAGTCAATGAAAAAGAAGAGCTCAGGCACCCCTGCCTTTGAATCACACCCGATGAGAGAGCAACGGAAGCTGATGGTTCACAGCAAAACGCAGCCGCTTAAAAAAATAACTACGAATGAAAGGCGTTCCGGAAGGTAAATTTGTTGGTTCGTAAAGTATATGACTGCTCACTACAGCGTGCTATATACTAACTACTTTGTAGTCATATTTGTCTCGGGTGATAAATTGAAACTTAACAGAGATAGCAAGTCATCTCCTCATTACTGAGGGAAGGAAATAACTGCAAGGTCTAACATAAAAAAAAGAGAGAATCGAAGTTCGCATGCACGAAGAGTGAGAGCTTACTGATTGCACACGCTTACGATGTTGTTAAGACATGCTGTAAAGGATTACTGTGTTAATCTATACTCGTAAATTACTCTTCTGCGACAGCAAAGCACCATCTCTTGCTGTAAGACGAGGTTCGGTCCGCCAGAGAAGACGCAATAACGAAAGACGGCTGGCGACGCCGCCCTTGAGTTTGCGCATCAGCTCTCGCTGACGTCACGGCCAGTGTCGAAGCCGGATCCCGTTAACTGCTCATAGGTAACGAAGGACTACATTGCATCTTAAAGGAGCCAAATATGCAAAGATAGGCAACCTAGGAAGGTTTGAGAACGTTTCCCACGCCAAAGCGGGCCAAATACGACAAAGTACTTATAGGAATTTGCGAAGCCGTAGAGATATTCACAGGAAAACGGAGTTCAACAAAACAGACTGGTGGGCTGGTTGGTATTTCATGTTAATAGTCCTGTGTGCCTTCTCATGTCATGCGTTTCTTTGCGCTACAAAACTATTCGCAAGAAAAGAAAATCGAGGCTCGAAGGGATCGACAGTGGTGAAACGAGAGATGTCGTGGGAGCCAACGCTTCCACTAAGGGTCAGGGCTCCGACGAGGGAGCTTGGCCAACGGCGTAAGGAAACCACCTACTACCCAAGTCGGTTGCCAGACCCGTCCAAGCGTGATGGCAAACTACATAACAAGCCAAATTAGGAGAGAGCGAAATGCTACACAGTGACAAAAAGGTTATAACGAAGCTGAAAGTATAGAAAGCTTTGCAACGCCATCCTTCCATCGATGGCGAGAGTAGAAAGACACGGTCTGGGCGCAAAACAGCGTGGAGAAGAACAACTGCGCCAGCGGGAGAAACAAGACAGAGCTCTCGCAGAAGGCGGGCCCTGCAAAACAGAGAGAGAGACAGACAGACAGAGAAGAAGCAAGCGATGAAGAAGGCAGGGTGCCGAGTTCGTTAGGAGGGTTGGACGGCACCCCGTTTCGAGTGCCAGGCACGTCCACAGCTTCAAACCAGTGCTTGGGGAACACCTTGAAGACAGCGGCCGCTCCTCCCGCATTTTCTTCTCTGGCATCCTTTTGCTGTTGGTTCGTTCACGTAAGGCAGAGTCACGTTGTGCGCAGGGCGATGCCTGCGAGGCCCCCGCATCGGGAGGAAGCGAGCTGGGAAATGAACCGGGCCTTTCGTTCCTTTCCCTTCGCTGCCGCTCAGCGACGTTACCTTCATCCCGGGCACGATTTGACCTGGTATCACGAACGCGATTGGCGGCGAGCTGCCCAGAGAAAGCTGCCTTGCGCTCGAAGTTTGTTGATTCTGATGAACGACATGTGGAGACCGTGGATCGGTGCCCTTTTGGCCCTTTGCTTCAGTGCAGTTCTAGCAAAGCAACTGTCGCCGTGGGATTCAGTCGGCTGGCGCAGCGTAGGGATCTTAAGCCTAATAAATGTGTAGCGGTGAGAAACGTTTATTTGAGCGCACTGAGCGCCAGTGTTGCCACTTATACGTGTTTATATAGACACTTAAATAATTTGATTGGAATATCTTGACTGGTTAACATCCCTGCCTTCCTTATATCCATCTCTATCTCTCTCTCTCTTTCTCTCTATCTTGATTGTAATATGGAGATGTACAGAAAGTATTAAATATGGAATAATAAATCAGTTTGAGATTAAAACATCTACCCGGACATGAAAGCAATGTCTACTAGTCTTGTTCGAGCCACTCCGTAAAGGTGCAATGAAACGATTTCCTAACTAATCATATATTGACATCGCTAATAAATTACGTCACCTCACCAATCTCCTGTCGCAAAAATTTTCCGAATCATTCAAGCACAAGCGAAGTTAGACCTATAGTTAACGGGCCGATTAGCGGCTCTCGGTCTCTTGTAATTTCCACCAGCGCGTTGGAAACCCCGGGGCAAACGGCCAGGGGGCTCGAAGGAGAAATGCCCCTTAAGGTCCCTAGATGAAAAAGTTGCTTTATATAGGGACCATAATGCCCCGCTGGCCCCGCACAAAGGTTGAACGCGAGACGGCTCGTGGCGGCACCCCGTGGCCGGCGGGGGTATCTGCGCTATATACGCTTTTCACCTCGGAGGCTACGCGAAGCTGGCCCAGCAACGCGAAACTGTAGTGTTTAAGACGTACCGGTTGGTTAATGATGATGGGATGTGGCAGCGCACTTCGAAACGAGGGCGTAACACAAAGTGAGCGAACACGAGCGCTGGTGTGGGTCTAGACCGTCAGTGCAAGGATGAAATGGGTTTTCGGTCTTTTTGAACTCGCAGACAATTTTTGGTTTATTTAACTAAAATGATTGATAATTGTATTATTGAGAATGTCATCGTGATTACGAAATCAGCCAATAGCTGTTGTGGGTCCAGCTGCTTGCGAAGATCCTGCATGACGGGATTGCGGAAGCGAGGGAAAGTGATCTTGCACGGCCTTTGACACGTGATTGCAAATTCTGTGCTACATGCAGGGCAATATTATTTGGCTCACATGTTCACAGGAGCCTTGACAGATATGTAAAGTTTTCTTCTCATGTTCAAAAAGTGTTCCAGGGCCCCTTTAAACAACAAAGACTTCCTCGTTTAGAAGCTTTTCTGTTTAACATTCATGCTTTCTTCCTTCTTCTCCTCTGCTCTCGGTTTCGCATAAGCAACGTCGCAGACACTTTTGCGTGCTGATCATTTTCTGCATGTCATCGAACGCAAGCAGTCAACATTTGCTTTAGTGAGCGGACTCCTAGCTCGAAACTGTCATTAGTCAGGCCGTTGGCGCAACGCAACATGCAGAAATGCAGTAAAACATGATCCTCTACGCGATACGAAATTTCACCACCTGCTAGGTGCTCTATTTCCCACGCTACAATAAAGTAGACATTCAGCAAAGGTAGACTAACGGAGGAAATATTCTGAGCTACAAATGTGTCACTGGAAGCTCAAAAGTTTCGCTAAAACTTGGCCAGAGACGATGCACTTGATCTGACGGCAAACATTACCTACTTCGCTGTATTAGCATGGCGGATTACCCAATGATTTTCTAGCATTCGCTCACACCACCCTTTGCTATCTCACGTTTCACTGGACGCCGTGTGATCCCGGAGAAATGATAGCGTATATTTGATTGTTCAGTACCATTCCGATGAAGTGTCTTTACGTTGCTTTCCGCCAGTACGGACGTCAGGCACGCGAGTTTTCACGGGAAAGGCTGAAGGAAGACAAGACCGTACTAAAAGCCCGCGTCCGCGCATCCGTGACTGCTTGCTTTTGTCGTCAAGGGCCCAGATTCGTTATAAGAGGAGGCGCCACAGCGCTGGTTGTCAGCCCCATGTACAGCGTAACGCGAATAGGCTAGGCAGAGGATGCGTAGTATGCCGACGACAGCTTGACGCAACGACTAAAAAGAAAAACTCTGCGTCGTGCTGATAATGGGCAGAACAGCAAATGTTCCGCACAACTTTTCTAGAGCGCCGCAAAGCAGAACGAAATTAACTGCACGAACGCAAAGTAACTGGGGCACAAAACATTGCCATTTGTGCTGGCGCATCGCATTCATCTCGGCGCACACCTCTGGGGACACAAACATCCGGGTAATGAGACGTAAGAAGTCGGGAACACCGAGGCGAGACGCTGCCACCAAACGACGCGCGCAAAGGTCTGCAGCGGGGACGACAACGCTTGGCGCCGGAATTAGCGGACAACGGGACGCCACCGACTCGCTTATATACAGAGACACACAAGCAAGAGAGGGGAAAACTCGCGAGCGCGAGTTAATTAAAAGTGACGCTTTCCTCTGTGTGCCTAAACAGCCCCGCGGCACGTGCAGGCTGGAAGCGGAAACAAAAGGCCCCGCACGCCCGCTCCCAGGGGGAAACCCCGGGTCGACGCCGTCGGGTTGCATGCAGTCGTAATAGGCTGGCGATCGTAATGATTCCTCTCAGTAGCACAGGTCGCGCACCTCAGCGCTGCCAGTTTCCGTGCAATGCTCGCGAAACTGTAAGCAACTGGGCTGCGATGTGCGCCGGCGAGTGACACCATGTGTCAACAAAACCCTCAGAAAAAGCTTGTCGATTGGTCATCGTTGGCTGGCATGTTTTGCCGAGTCTCGCAGCGTTAAAATTGGGAATGGGGGCGCAATTTATTTTGAGGCGCAATAACTGAGCGCATTTCGACGTGGGGCTCTTTCGACCTTCGCATCCTCCAACACCGTAACTTATTTCAGCAAATATACTTTGCTCAGTGGTGTATACCGCACAGTGAGTTAAACGACGTCAAATGAACGCCGCTCGCATGGTCTGCAGTTTCATTAAAACGACATTGCGCCGCATGTTTTAAAATTTAGTAAACGTATATATACGAACGCACTCTAGTTACAACCATCGACAGAGAGGTCAAGCTACCTAAGGCCTAAGCTAAATTGATAGGTCCATAGGACACTGGGCACTGGAAGACTTGCGCATTCACAACACTGCACCTAAGTATCGCAGGGAATCATAGGATAATTCATCATCATCATCAGCCTATATTTATGTCCACTGCAGGACGAAGGCCTCTCCCTGCGATCTCTAATTACCCTTGTCTTGCGCTAGCTGATTCCAACTTGCGCCAGCGAATTTCCTAACTTCATCACTCCCCGTAGTTTTCTGCCATCCTCGACTGCGCTTCCCTTCTCTTGGTATCCATTCAGTAACCCTAATGGTGCACCGGTTATCCATTCTACGCATTACATGGCCTGCCCAGCTCCACTTTTTCCGCTTAATGTCAACTAGAATATCGGCTATCCCCTTTTGTTCTTGTGATCCACACCGCTCTCTTCCTGTCTCTTAACGTTAGGCCTAACACTTTTCGTTCCATCGCTCTTTGTGCGCTACTTAACTTGTTCTCGAGCTTCTTTGTTAACCTCCAAGTTTCTGCCCCAGAATGCAATGATTGTACGCTTTTCTTTTCAACGACAGTGGTAATCTCCCAGTCATGATTTGGTAATGCCTGCCATATGCACTCCAACCCATTTTTTTATTCTGTAAGTTTCTTTCTCATAATCAGGGTCCCTTGTGAGTAATTGACCAAGATAAACGTACTCCTTTATAAACTCTAGAGGCTCACTGGAGATACTGAATTCTTGTTCCCTTGCCAGGCTATTGAACATTATCTTTGTTTTCTGCATATTAATCTTCAACCCCACTCTTACACTTTCTCGGTTAAGGTCCTCAATCATTTGCTGTAATTCGTCCTCATTGTTGCTGAATAGGACAATGCCATCTGCAAACCGAAGGTTGCTGATATATTCGCCGTCGATCCTCACTCCTAAGCCTTCCCAGTCTAAGAGCTTGAACACTTCTTCTAAGCATGCAGTGAATAGCATTGGAGAGATTGTGTCTCCTTGCCTGACTCCTTTCTTGATAGGTAACTTTCTACTTTTCTTGTGGATAACCAAGGTTGCTGTGCAGTCATTGTAGATATTTGCCAATATAGTCACGTATGCATCCTGTACTCCTTGGTTGCGTAATTCCACTATGACCCTACGGGGCACTAAGGATAAGATAAATCCCAATTCATGAAACCACGGACCACGGACAGCATGATGAGGGAAACGGCTGCAATGTTTGAGGACCTGACCTGGAACGAGTGCTGCATCTTTGTGACGGTGCGTTTTCCATACGGTTGAAGTTAGGCCTTTCTTATCGATCATTGAGTTACACTTTCGTTTTTACGTACGGCTGCCAAACGAAATTTCTTTAACACGTATTTTTGTTCTTTGCCGAGAACGGCTGTGGTGGGCACTATAGCCTCGCTATCATGAACGCACCATTGTTGCCACAGGTTGTGTATCGCACTTGCGCAATAACTTCCCTATTTGGAGATGCTGATCAGTAAATGAATTTGGGCAAACCAGAGCCCAAATGTCGCCATAATTTTCCACTCTGTTGTCTGAAATCTCACTCACTCACTCACTCACTCACTCACTCACTCACTCACTCACTCACTCACTCACTCACTCACTCACTCACTCACTCACTCACTCACTCACTCACTCACTCACTCACTCACTCACTCACTCACTCACTCACTCACTCACTCACTCACTCACTCACTCACTCACTCACTCACTCACTCACTCACTCACTCACTCACTCACTCACTCACTCACTCACTCACTCACTCACTCACTCACTCACTCACTCACTCACTCACTCACTCACTCACTCACAAGATTAATATGCAGAAGACAAAGGTAATGTTCAATGGCCTGGCAGGGGAACAAGAATTCAGGATCGCCAGTCAGCCTCTAGAGTATGTAAAGGAGTACGTTTATTCATAGGTCAATTGCTCACAAGGGACCCGATCATGAGAAGAAAATTTACAGAAGAATAAAATTGGGTTGGAGTGCATACGGCAGGCCTTACGAAATCCTGACTGGGATACTACTGTCGTTGAAAAGAAAAGTGTACAATCATTGCATTCCATCGGTGCTAACATATGGGGCAGAAACTTAATTGGAAGCCTTCACGCGCAAACAAAGGACTAAATACCCGATAGTCGCTAAAGGAACATCGATACCTTACGTAACACACCACAAGTTCCTTGGTGCAACCATCGACCGTGAACTATCCTGGTCAAGGCACGTCACTGCACTGAAGTCAAAACTGAAGAGTTTTGTCCTTGTGCTTCGGGTGGTGGCAGGAGCAAGATGGGGCCCGTCGGAATCATCTCTTCTTCAATTGTACCAAGCCCTGTTCGTAGGCTATATAAGATACAGCATGCCGGTGCTCTCGACCATGAGATCCAGCTGTGTGCGGACGTTAGAGAGCCTACAAGCTCAAGGATTGCGCACGTGCTTGGGCCTACCACGCTGCACCTCAACCAATGGAACCATTGCGGAAGCTCGGGCTTGTCCCAT
The DNA here is from genome assembly GCF_013339745.2 of Dermacentor silvarum. Lineage (NCBI taxonomy): Eukaryota > Metazoa > Arthropoda > Arachnida > Ixodida > Ixodidae > Dermacentor > Dermacentor silvarum. The sequence continues at coordinate 134,670,521 of NC_051162.1, forward strand.
CAACGTATATATGCTCTGCGAACCTCTTCGAGTGCACCTACGCTTGTTGACCCGACATAGGCAACATCCCCTATCAGCACTCCCTGCCACACACCCAAACTGCAGTTTTTCAAGAACTATATTGCGTCATGAGTACATTCTGCCGTTTAGATTCTCTTCCCCATGCATTCCTAGTGCACCTCTGTGGGTCCTGCCCACACCGCTTGTTAAACTTCAAATCCCTGGGATTACGAGAAAATCCTGTTTCATCCATTGGACTTAAGCAACTTACCCTTTTGCACATTTTCACAGCATACAGTGGTACTTCTCACGTGTATAGAGATGGCCCTGTTACCCCATGTGCCTCCGCCGCAGCCTTTGTCATCCCGCAAATGTCCATCGCTCGACGGTTTAAATTAGACCACAAGTCCACTTAACTGCCGCAGAACTTGTTGCTATCCGCGAGGCAATACGATTCCTTGCAAGAGAGCCTCCTCCCATATGGACTTTATTTTGCGACGCCAAACCCGCTCTTCAAGCCATTGAGTGCGTTATGAGACAAGGCCCTTATTATATTTTAGCTCTAGAAATCGCAGAGCTTCTCGACATTGCGACCAAAAGCGGCCTCCACGTCACCTTTCAGTGGATACCTGCACACTGTGGCGTGACAGGAAATGAACAAGTAGACGATGAAGCTAAAATAGCTGTAAATAATGCGCCAGAAGTAAGCATCGCGTTCTCATGAACAGACACGAATGCCCTGCTTCGGTGCGTTATGCGGAACTCTACACTTGAGTACTGGACCAATCCTGATCGACGACACGGGCGACTGCACAAATGGGACCCAGAAATGAAGTTCCGCGTGCCTCATAAACTGAAGAGGAGCATAACAAGTCTGCTACACCGGATTCGTCTTGGCGTTGCACTCACGAGGCGTTATACGCATATCATCGGCTGCAGTGACACTGGTCCCAACTGCGATCACTGCCCAGTGCCAGAAACACTTGAGCACATATTTTGCTCATGCCCAGCGTACGCGCGAGAACGGCAGAGCCTCATTTCTAGCATTCAACGAGTGACTAAAAGACCAATATCTGACGAGATTGTATTATGTCCTTGGCCTGACGCCAACAGCGCAGCTGTGGTCATCGAAGCGACTATAGCACTTCCTTCAAGCCACTGGAATCGATGCACGACTCTAGTATGACCTCAACGTGATGGACATGTATATACACACCTCCTAATCTTATCATCATCATTCATCGCTCTTTTTATCCCCCCCTTCCCCCGTGCAGGCCAGATCAAACTAACGCTCAAGCCGATCTCTCTGGCTTTCTTCAAATAAACCTCTCTCTCTCTCTGGAAGTTAACAAAGAAGATCGAGAACAAGTTAAGGACCGCACAAAGAGCGATGGACGAAAAATGTTAGGCCTAACGTTAATAGACAGGAAGAGAGCGGTGTGGATCAGAGAGCAAACGGGGATGGCCGATATTATAATTGACATTAGACTTTTAGTTTTAATGCGTGCAGGTTAATTCTTTTTTTTCCATATCTCTATGTGAAGAGGATCAGCCGGCGCCAATTAAAGGCGACAACATCTCCTGCATACTATATAATAAAAAAAGAGGGGAAAAAATGGAGCAGGGCAGGCCATGTAATGCGTAGGATGGATAACCGGTGGACCATTAGAGTTACAGAACGGATACCAAGAGAAGGGAAGCGCAGTCGAGGACGGCAGAAAACTAGGTTGGGTGATGAAGTTAGGAAATTCGCAGGCGCAAGTTGGAATCAGCTAGCGCAAGACAGGGGTAATTGGAGATCGCAGGGAGATGCCTTCCTTCTGCAGTGAACATAAACAAAGGCTGATGATGATGATGGTGACTCCGTATATGGCAGTTGGCGTTCGGAAATAATCGCGTCCTGCATCATGCGTGCCCTTTGCGTCATCGCCTTTGTTGCAACCTCCGACCAGCAACTTCTGACCGCCAACCCCCGAACACGAATACAGGCGGATCAGGCAAATAAATCTATTCACTTTAAAAGCTCCGTAAGATTCGGGTTCAAGTCATATAATGTCGCGGGATCGAAGTTATCTGCACGCCGCTTCGATACGGACAGAGAAAGCCAGGTGCAGAACGCAGTGCTACTTCTAACTGCAGCTCGCGATGTCAACCGCCGAAGCCGAAAGACAAACGGTCCTGGGCCGCCCATAAATGCGCAACGAGCGGAACGAACGGGCTATCGCTAACCACCGCTGACTCACCCGGCGACGCGCTCCAGTGAGCGCGCGCTTTGCTCCGTTGAAACGAAACAGGAGACGTGCGCGGCTTCGTTTCTGCCGAAAGGGCGGACGGGTTGCAAATGAGCTCCAAGTCCATCCGTCGCCGGGTGGTTTTTTACAGTGGAAACCGCACTGGGCGTCATCTGTTGGCTGCTTCCGACTTGCTTCGCTTGTGAGGCTGCTCCCACATAAATAAATCCGCGACCCCACGCACGCCACTGTCCCAAGCTTTACTCCACTTTTGCAAACGTAAATGTCTACGGCTGCAGCGCAGGAAAAGCAAAGGACACAAAAGCGACGTCATGAGTGCCGAACCGTTCTGTGTCCTCGTTCTTCCGGCGCCGCTGCTTTAGTAATGTCGAACGAACTAGTCTATCAATTCATGCGGAACATAAAGCCCAAACGCCAACATTGGCGCGTTAGCTTATACTACATTAGGCAAGAGATCAATGCGAGTGTTGTCGCCGCTATGTCAAGGCTCTGGGACATGCTGTCGGGACTATAGGACTCGCGTAATAAGTTTGCGCTAGCTCGCTTGTTCTTCCACCGAATTCGCACTTTCAGTGCTCAATGCGCTGCCTCAAGAAACCCTGTAAAAGGACGCTGTGCAAAACGTCTCGAACTGAGGAAAGTAAACTTCTTGCTGCTCCCATTACCGTACTCAATCATACTGCGCCCTCTTTTCCAAGTTGAGCCTGAGAAACCACACATGGGCGCTGCGGGCTGGCATTCTTCGCCCCTGGTGTACGACCTCTGGCACCAGAAAATAAGTGCCTCTCTGCTACAAATGAATGAATGAATGAATGAATGGACTATAGATTAGGAATTCGCTATCCTCTCCAAGAGACTAACGTTCCTTTTTCTTCTTCTTTTTTTTCAGAGGTACAGCTGAAGTCTTATTGTGTAAAGATTAATTTGTTTTCCATTCTTGTCATCCACCACGTCGAGTGGAATATCAAGGCACTAGCGTTGACGAAGCGGCATCCTAGCCACCGGTGAGGGGGCAAGGAAGAGGAGGAAAACGAAATTTGTCGGTGAAAAAGACGGTGCTTCGTTCACTGACAGATGGCGGCTATGTAGGTAAAAACAACTTCACGGCGCTGGCGGCAAACTGCGTCACCGTGACATTCGCATGCACTATAATGTTTTTTACACTTCTCTTTATATCACAGCAATCCTCTTCGTTGTCTCATCCTTAAAAAAAGTATTTTTTTTGTGTGCGTGCGTTTGTGTGTGCTGCTGCAGATAACTACAACCGCACAGGCGCAAGCACACGGCTGCACACAGTCAAAAAAGAAAATATGCGCAGTAGTTCCCCACCATGCTTGGTGGTGGCATCTTTCTTACGGCGGGCGATGCTGGTCAGGTTACCAAGCTACCAATACCAGCGCGGTCATAGGGTATGCGTATTAGTGCTCTACGGATGCACATATCAAGATCGCCATTAAAAAGGCCACACTAGGAACACTGATGAAACGTAACACGGACGAATGCGTCTGGTTGCATCATTGGTGCAGTGACGCATGTTACAGCTGGGCAGTGCGTACCCGACATGGGGTTCATTCAGCCAGGGCCAGCTCGCCACTCCGACGTTTGCCGAGCCAGGAATCTCCGTTTCAAGTATAGACGCCAAGCAGCCCGGCGAGAGCATCTGCCAGCACGGTCCGTAGTCCGCAAATCGTTCCGGTTGGCCCGTTTGCGGTCTCGCTCGCGCACACACCACAGCCATTTGGGCCGTGTAATGCCTCGGTCTGCGAGGCCATTAGTGAAGCTGGACTCCGCGGCTGTCTCCGCTGGCGCAGTCCATCCCGAAAGTCGCCAGCGGGCTTTGGGCCATTGCGCTTTCGCTGCCGGGGCGAAAGTTTACTCGCCAGAGGGAGTCGGCTGTTCCGTCATGGTCGCAAAGTTGAGTGCACGGTCGACTTGTCTGCTCCGGAATATATGCCGGCCTGGAGGAAGACTAATTCAGTTGCAAGAAGCAGTCTGCCTCGACTTCCACCGGCTCATCCTCTTGGGATAAAACATTCAAGGCTTCATTTTCCTGACATTATTCCGCTAATATTTGATTCCTGACCAACTATGGGTTGTCGCTACTCTGCTAGATATTTGCGAGGGAGCATTCTGTAGGGACGGTTTTTCTCCTGTTTTCAAAAGAAACTTGTGGCATCGAACGTTAGCGCCGGTGATATGCAGTAATGTCCGCCACGACACTACGGTGGCTAGATGGGTAGGTGTGCCGACCGAGCGTAGTTCACCACTTCTCGGCATCATGACGCAGAAGTGGCGCTGCGGACAGTATAACGGCTGAGCTGCGCGCAACGTCGGCTGCGCTGTGTAGACGAGCAGCCTGTTTCATAGTATCGCTGCCTCTGCTCTAGCTTTGAAGTACGCGCTATACAATACCGCTTTGAGCAGTGTAGGCAAAGCCAGAATGGGGAATTTGTTACGGTCGTCTAAGGAAGACACGATATGCTGAAGTCAATTTTCTAGCTTGGCGATTGGTCACATTTATTGGTATAAACGCGGCGCTCCAACCCATTGCATTAAATACATAGATGCATTTTTTCCATGCATAAAACAATACTGCAGTGGTTTTATACGGTATATGGAAACGTGTTTACATGATATTTAGTGAGTTCTAATGTTTCAATTCCGAGAAATCCAGCTATTGTGTTTATTGCTGCATCAGTTACGGTATTTCAGTTGTTGCGATACGATTTGTGTCGGTAAGTGCATATGGTTCGCTGTTTGGTTGCAATAAAATAAAGCAATACGTCTTGGGCTAGATTCATGAATATACTTAAAATACAAGAAACGCTCTCATAACTTGAGTCAGCAAACGCACCAACATAAATAGCCTAGCGCCAGCAAGGTCGCAACGTTGGTCCACCACATCACAACATTATTAATTCACAGCACACGCCTCCACTTCAGGTGATTCCTCTTCTCCCTGTTGCTTTCGCGCGCCATGTTCTTACCCTTGACAAGAAAATAAAGGCGTGTAATTGAATAGAACTTCACAACATCGTTTGTGAGGTCTTTCTTGTGCCGCTCACAGCCGATCAAATTCGGATGATTTAGCTGCAGAAAGGATGCAAAGTCGGCGATACTGTTCCTTCGTAAGTCATTTAAACTGAAGCACAGCTTGAAGGCGTCTTCGAGCGACGCTACCAGTTTTTTTAGTGCTTCAGAAGGAAGCAACAGCCCTGACCTACTCATTCTGTTGAATTCAGTAATATATCCCTGAGCAATCGTAGCAGTTGGTTCTTTGCAGGAACTTTCTTGCTACATAGCCTGCTATATAGAATATCAGCCTAGAATCACTTTTCTTTTCCCTGTAGCAGCGCACCGGTGCTCGATGTCGCAAGCGCTGAGCACCTCATGTGCGCCTTGCAAATTTGCAATGTCGAGGAGCTCATCGACGTACGCTTTTCGGTGTACGGCTTGCTCATTAACGTCGCCGATACTGAACAAGCTACTGAGTAGCCCGGGGTGAACATTTCCGCTGTATTTCTCACAAATTTAGAGCCTGAAGCTCGACTTGCAGTTCGGAGCGAAGCGTGTCTCCTTGGTGGTCTTCTTTGGTCGAGCAATGCCGCCGCTAATCTCGCCGGTCATTTTTTCAACCTGGAACATTTCACACCGCTTAGGAACTTACAAACAGTACGAGAGACGCGGAGCTCTTCACCTTTGAAGCTGACAGGAACAGACGACATACAACTATTCCAATACGGGCTTTATTTTATTTATTATTATTATTTTTTTTTTGCTCACCGCCAGCCCCCTGTAGCAGACGACGCGCACTGCGGAAGCGTTCTACTGACCGCAGCGCCAATTTTGCGTCATGACGCGGAGAAGCGGTGAACTACACTACAGACGCGCCGGTCGGCACACCTACCCATCTAGCCACCGTAACGACACTACATCGATAGATCACACGGAAACACGGAGAAAAAGTCGGGAGGAAGCAATTAATAGGCCTTCAACGTTGCCAGAAATAGACACGTATGGGGAGCGGAATTTTAACAGACGCTGAAGGAGCGTATTCAGGTACGGTAGCTGCCATCTAAGACCGAGCCACAAAACTTCTCTTGCAGAAGTGCCGCTTAATCGAGATTTCGTAGCTACCACTCTGATCGCAATACCGAGCGGTGCGCCATAGAATGCTGGCCAATGAGAAAACGCACCACCGTATGGCAAACATACGCGCAGGACTACAAGTATTCTCACAAGGCGGTGACTGCTTTCTCCTTAGAAAAGACGTACCTACATGATATTATTTGACCGAATAATGCCGAGAGGGGAGAATTCGAATTGTCATCTACCGGCAGCAGCACGAAGATACACTGAAAGCCCACACGGGCTTCTCAGAACTGCACAGCAAAATGGTTGTTAGCCGGGCTTGTTAGTATGACGAGATAGTGCGATATGACGACATAAAGCGCAATAAAAAAATCCCGCAAGAACACCTACGTGAGCAACGGAAGATCAGCACAGTACATCTTGAATAAAGCAAAACAAGCTCGAAAGACAGAAAAAAAGGAAACGAAACGAAATTACACTCTGTATTTTACTTTCGTCTCCCTAATGGCCTTTTAATCTGTGAAAAGGGTCTATTAACAATGCAGCAAGCGGAAGGCTTGCGCAAATAAATTACTGTGTGACTGCCGTCAGCCACAAGCGCAGCCTCCGCTCAAGAATAGTAGGCGTTTTGGAAGGGCGCATTTTCAGACACGATGAAACCTGCCTTTCCTGAAAGCCATTGGTGTTCGCAAAGTGTTCGGAATCTGATATAAGACGACTAACGACTTGATCCCTTACGAGCCAAAGCTCAAGAATCAAACGAAAGAAGTAATGGCTACAGACAGCACGAAGCTCCGTAGGGTCAGCAGAGTGTACGTCACTCTGGAGCGCACTGCACGGAAGTCAATCAGACTGGTCTCGTGTACTTTTGAGTGCTCGTTTGGGTCGCTCGTCCCCCCTCAAATCGTTTGCTGTTCCGAGCCGCTAGCGTCCAGGTTTCCTGAACTCGGGAGGGGCGAGGCGTTCACCGAAACTCACCCAGCGGAAACGTATAATGATTCTCTCCCGTTTTGAGGGCGCTCTCCCTCCCCCACGCTGCCTTTGTGGCGCTGGTCGTTTTTGTCGATGGCAGGCCGCTGCTGCCCCGCCTTTGTGGGTGCATCGATGGCTTCTTTTGCTTACAAAACGCCCTGCTCTACTGAGCCCACGAAAGGCTGTTTAGCAAAGCACGAAATTGGAATGGAGCCACAACGCGGAGTCACGGCTTGTGCCACGTGCATTTCTCGTGGATCACACAGGGACTCGCCTAGCGACTCACCTCCACTTCGCTGACCAGCGTCTGTTTGTTCGTGTGACTGACCTGCTGATGAGAATTGATTTTATTTGGATAACAGAAGGAGCAATTCTATTGGGTTTCAAAAACTGCTATATATCTTCCCGCTCCCTTAATCGGTTTGTAATTATCCATTAGAGATAAGCCTATCCGTGTTTTCGCACCAGCTATACGGTAATATGGGAAACATTCGAGCCTTGTATCTGCCATCCTACCCTCTTTTGCGGACGAAAAGGTTCACCATCAGTCCAAGTGTCTTTCATTCCAGTAATACAGAATTTCTGCAAAACTATATCTATTCTCGAATTGGAAAATGCACCCTCATTTTTCCGCACTTGCTAAGCTTCATATTCTTAGCGTGACCCTCTCCATGGCTGGGTTTGAAGGAGCTCGTCTTTGAAGAGAGAAGGTATCTAACTGTCATCTAAGAAGGCCGGCACTGCGAAAAAAGAAATTAAAGCCCCTTTCTTAAAGAAAGATGGTTGAACGCGAAGCTTTCTCCCGTGCAAACTGAATCAAAGTCCAAAGCCAACGACAACGCAACGAACCCATGAAATGCTGAGCGGCCCGATGCGACGCATATGTGATTTGATTGCTTGTTTAGGATTGTATTTTTTTGAACGTTGACGTTGAATGAAGAAACATTTCGTTAAGTTGCATAGGCCTAATTTTAGATCATTTAGCCGTTTATTACACGCACACACTTACACTTTCACCGACGGCTCCAAACTTGCACAGTATTGCCTTGTGATCGCTGTGGTAGACGGTCACAGGCTCTGCCGTTGCCGATACATGGAATCGGCCTTACGGGCACGATAGCGCTCGCGCTTACGTTCGCGTACGGCAGCCTATATGCAGATATATACAGTTCGTGTGGGTAGCGTGGCGTCGCAGTTCCCATTGTCCTTATCGGTACAACTGCGAATGCAAACTGTAGCGTTCTACGATGCGTATGTCGTGGTGGTGGTGGTGGTGAGAAGCTTTTATTGCAAAATAAAGATAGGTGTGGGTAGACCCCGTAGTGGGAACCTACATATTGGGTGGTGTCCCTAGTCCGCGACCCCATTGGTCGAAGCTGCCGTCCTGGCTCTCTGGACCAAGCCCTTTGGGCTTGAAGGTCTGAGCAGCCAAGCAGGGCCGCTCGTGTAGGGTTGGGGCTGGGGGTTAAGGCTGAATTCTGCTGGCAGGCCCATACAATGTGGTAGGCATCTGCTACCTCGCCACAGTGCTGGCGTGCACCGCTGTGCTATTGTGTGCGCAGATGCGCAGTTATTGTTCTATTGCGTGCGCAGGTAGATCCATTGTGTAAGCTGGCTTTCCTGCAGCGCGTTTTCGGCACTCCGGACGAATCAGTGCGACATAGAAAGCTTCGGTTTAAAAGACCATGCTTTGGCGGTAAGGTGATTGCGTTACGTCGCTCGTACACTATCGCATTGTGTAGGGACTCGAGCGTCATGTCGTGGCTCGAAGGGCACAAGGCACAAGCCTTCTAACGTTTCTAAAAAAAAGTAAAAGAGAGAGAGAGAGAGAGAGAACAACTTATAGTCAGCGGTCGCACGAACGCAAATGAACAGAGTTCCCACATTTGAACTCCCTGTGTAGGGTACCGTTGCTGGGTACCAAGAACACACGCCGAGATATTCAAACGAATCTATCCAAATTCTATCCTTTTAGCCCTTTACCTCTGCCACATCAACGCGCTATCGTCACTACCGGGATGGACAATTGAACGCGATGGATAAGGAAGGAAGTAGAATGGAATAACAAAATGTTACGTTACTCAATCGTTGGACCTTACTGAAATGTTGAAACTTGACTGTAGTAGAAAGTATTTGATAGTTTCGCTGCATGGGGGACGGGCGTCATGGCGCAGCTGGTAATATGCAGGAGGCGACAACAGCAGTTGCCTCAAGAGCACTCATTTTTGCATGACTACCGGGAATTACGTAACCACGTAGTAGTGTGGCACTTCAACGCGGTTCGTGTATTCTGGCGGTCCACAGCATCGACGCATTCTGAGAAAAATCGTTGCAAGTACGATAACCGTCCATCTGACAGAGATAGTACTCAAGTACTCGCGGCGATTCGTTGGCCGTTGCCGTCTGTCTGCCCCGGTTCGTCAACGCCATGGCTCATAGCCTAACGAGCCATTTCACTCCCTCGCCCCTTGGCATCACGTTACCCAATCCAGCGTCACTCACGGATAGGCCGACCGTGCGACGATAGGACGCTGTATCAGACCCCGCGTGTCTCACTGGAAGTGTGCAGCGTTGGGGAACCTATCGCTGGCGCGAACTTTGTGGACCGATTTCACGAAAGGCATTCGACACAACCGTGGGTCCTTTTTTTCGGACGAACACAACAAGCAATAACTGCATTTCGTGTCTGGGACTACGAGAGATTCTGCAGCACTCTGGCGTCCATGACGCTGAACAGATTTATAAAGGCTTCGCTATTAACGGTACCCTGCCGCTGATCGCCGGTGGTGACCTGCATGGTTCCGCTCCGAAGAGCACCGGTAGCGGACGTGACAACGAGCGACCAGTGCTTGTCATTAGCGGGGATCGCCGGCGACGGCGTGGCTCCGTGGTCACGTCGTGCGGCGGACGCATCTCCGCTGCGGCTGTGCAGATGCGCGTTTGATGCACGCACAACTTTGCCCGGTGGGTGCGCTAGTGTCAGCGGTACTTGTTGATATGCCGTATATCAGTGTTTATACTTTCGCATTCAACATTTCGCTTGATATCCGCAGCGTTCACAGATGCGCAGCTCCATCAAATGCAAGGATGAGCTTTCTCTGACAAGGTTGTGCAACCTTATATAAAACCGAACAACGGCAATTAAGACAAATTCTTTGTGGTGGTAGCACCTGCATTCGATACTTAGCCCCATTCGCAATGAGGGTGTTCCAGCTAACTTGTGCCAAACTTTAAAATAACTAAGTGGGTCCCACTCAAACACAACCAACTCAGTATTATTGATTAGACTCTTCAGTAACCAACGTCGGTAATTAAATAATTAATTAACAAATGAATTAACTAAGGTTTAGAGATGCTATAAGTAAATTTAAGCGCAGCACCTTAAGGGCCCTATTGAGAAATAACCAACTCATTTCTTTCCATGACGGAAACTGCTGTGATCTTATTTTTTTCGGGGCTTCAGAGAAAGTGCGCGAAATCTGAAAAACTACCATGTGAGTCGACATGGCATTTCCACGCTGCAACTTTAATGTCTTCAAACATGCTGAGAGGTAGACAGCAGAGACAAACTATCACAGCCGGTCACGGTCACCGCCCGCTGTCACAACGCATGATCACGTACAACAAAAGGAACACCAATTCAGGCTACAGCCGTATGTACAGGTCTGTTGCCCTAAACACTGCAACAGTGCCTTCGTCACCCTCTGCTGCGATGGCTTATGAGGTAGGCATTCGGAAAGGGTTTGCTCTCATAATGGTCTGTGACCAAAACGAGCTAGCACCGTTGCGAGCGATGGTCTGTAGACCAGGACAGTGACACGGTACCCAGCATGTATTTAGCCCTGTCGGCTACATATGTAGCTGGAATTGGCTTTTAGGGATGCTTTTGTACTTCAAATTAAGTACGATATTTTGCTTTATGAATTGTAATAGACGATGACGAAAACGTGGTGGTCATGGCGTATTTCTCGCTCCTGCAATCACTTCCGGCGCATGCAGCCAGCAAAAGCATAGCCTTCGAGATCCATTTCTGTTACTCAGAGGGAGGCGTCGCTGGGGGCGTGGATTTGAACACCACGTATCACTAACAGCGCTAAGTGCTATGACTGTGGTCGCAAGGAGAATGCTGGAAATGCTGCAGGATGGTAAGTGGGACATAATTTTCTTACTAATAGACTAAAAATACCACCTAGAGATGCGGGTACTAACGCTAGTAAAGCACGTATCCGGTGGTCAGTGGAGGTGAAATCACCTGCGATATTTTCAGCGTGCCGCGGGCGCCACCTATTCCCGGAGATGATGTCGAGTAGCCCAACTGGTTCTCAACGTTCTGCACGATTTCCGATGACCGGTACGGAGAGGCAAGCCTCTCAAAAAGTGCCAAAATATATTCCTAAATATACCAAAATAACGATATACCAAAAAGCACCAAAATATATTCTAGTATTATGCTATCCAAGATATTCCAACAATCAATTGAGGAATCCACACTGCCATCCGACTGGAAAATCGGAAAGGTGGTTCCAGTTCATAAATCAGGAAGTAAAACATTCAACCCCTAAACTACCGCCCGATTTAATTAACTAGTATTCCGCGTAAAATCCTCGAACATGTCCTTTATACAAATCATTGTTATTTTCCTTGATGCTAACTCGTTCTTTTCGAAGGCTCAACATGGTTTCCGCCAATCCCTTGCCTGTGAAACACAGCTGGCTTCCTTTACACACAAACCACATACAATTCTTGATCGTCGTTCTATAGCTGACTGTGTTTTGCTAGATTTCGTGAAAGCTTTTGAAAAAGTTTTCCACAGTTTACTGCTCTTTAAATTAAGCAAATTGAACATTGATGGGAAACTTCTCTCTTAGGTCGAATATTTTCTATCCGGACGCTCACAATTCGTGTCTGCTAACACTTCTAATTCCCCGTTGAGGCCACTTCAGTCTGGCGTGCCCCAAGGTTCAGTACTCGGCCCTCCCCTGTTTTTCATTTATATTAATGACTTGCCCTAATTCGTGACCTCTAACATTCACTTATTTGCCGATGATTGTGTAGTCTTCCAAGAAATGATTGGCCAAAATGATGTTACGATCCATCAAAACGATATCAACTGTTGTAAAGTCTGGCTGATGGAAATCAACACAACGAAATGTAAGGCATTACGTGTCTCCCATGCAACTACTTACCCCGCTTCCTGCTTGCTCGAGAACTCCGCTCTCGAATCCGTAACGTCTTATTGCTACCTAGGTGTCCACATATGTTCCTCTCTTACTTGGTCTCTTCACATTAGTAAATTAATTAGCAATGCTAACCGCTCATTAGGTCCCCTCTGGTGCAACTTTTCACCAGTTCCTGTTTATTTAAAAGTACTCCTCCTTTACAAAACTTTAGTCAGAAGTAAACTCGAATATGCCGCTTCCATCTGGGACCACAGCACTGATATATTAACCTCTGACCTCGAGCTAGTGCAAAATAACTCTGTCCGCTTTATTCTTGGAAACTACAGTCGCACTGCCAGCATCACTTTAATGAAAGAGTCTTTACAGCTTGCGTCACTCGCCTGTCTCCGCAAGTTTTCTCGCCCATGTCTCTTCCACAAAATATACTACAATCCCGCCCTGCACAATGACCTTATTCTTCCTCCATCATTTCCCCTCGTTTCGATCATGCGCAAAACGTGGCAATAATGTGCTTAACGCAAACATATTATCAATCATTTACACCTCGCATCTCTCAGGACTGGACCCACCTTCCGGGATCAGTCACGTCCACTGTTCACTATTCCCAGTTTCATAATGTCTTAAACACAAGTGTATTGCAATGTAACTAACCAAGTATGTAGTTATGCTTGTTCATGGTCAATTGCTTGAATTTTTGTTGTTTCCCGCTTGTATCTCATCTTGTCAGCTAACATTGTATTAGCAGAACAAAGCCCGTATCGTGTGTGTGTATTTTTTTTTCTGTATGTTCCGCTCCCCTGTGTAATGCCTCTGGCCCTGATGGTAATACTGATAAATAATAAATACTAATAAAGCCTTTTCCAGTTTTGCTATCAAAAACGTCCATTTCTGCGAGATTTTTGTAACGCATCATTCGTATTTGAGACGTACAGTATTCCACAGCTGGTGGGCTATAATACATTATCTGAAACCGGGCTTTGACCACGCTCCTAAATTTCGTTGCAGTTTTAAGACCCGAGAATTTCGTTGTGCAAAAGCCGTTGAAGACTGCATGTAGGAAGGAAGTTCACGGACAAACGAACATCTACTCGTGTTAGAAAGCAAGCAGAAGAAAGGGAACAGACAGGCAGCACTGGCGCTCGAGGAGGACACCGAAAGGCCCCAGGGCGCTTGGCAGGCACGAACGGTGCCGACGCTGCGCCTCCGAGTGTCATCGAGACTTGAGTGCGAGGACGTTCACTGAGTGCTCCTTCCCTACCGACGTCAAACAGACGGGGAGTGCTAAAAGCGCTGGTGAAGACGCGCGTGAAATGTGCTTTTATTTTCTTCGTGGTGCCACATGCACTCTCGGTGGAAACAAATGGATGTGAATGGAATGTAGGTGAAAGCTACGGTGGCTCCCGACTTCCCAGTAATGACAGCAGCAGTCTTCGAAGCGCCAGTGGAAGAACGGCCTTTGGCGGCGTCTCTCGTTTTGTTGCTCAATGATTCTTCCCTCGCTCACATTGCTTTACACGGCGAGCCACGCCGCCGGGTAGGACGCCTAAAGGCGCATATGCCACAATCGTAGTAACAGTGGCAGTTGTCGCGTGAGAGCTTCAGCATTTTCAGGTTCCCTTCCCGAGTAGACCGACACGAAGACTGGTGGAAACTTATGAATTCCGAATTTGAAGAGCCTTTCAACCTGGGCAGGTTGGTTGTTCATCGCTAGAGTAGAAATACGCAGAAATACGGCGAAAACAAAGTCAGCCAGCCGACTGTGCATGTGCCTTATCTTCTGCATATATATATATGTATGTATGTATATAGTTTATAATGGACACATACCCACTCTAGCGAACTGGCCGAGATTTGTGTGGAATGAGAAAACATTTAGTTCAGACACGAAAACAGAGGAAACATTTGGGGAATATTAAAAATAACAGAAAATTAGCATAATTAAACTTGAAAAGGGTCTTATTTGTGCTTCACGTCGTCTTTGTCGTATTCCTGCGCTGCAGCGAATTCCGAATGTTGACACAGAAGATGGAGCCGAGGAAGATAAAGCAGAAAAAGAAACATGAAAAAAACAACACCAGCAAGAACAAACCTAGCCCTGCATGAGGCAGTGGGAGTGCATATTTGAATTGAAAGAAATTGGAATAAAAATAGTCCATCAGAAATAAATTGAGAATGGTAGTGTTAAAATTAGTCTATTTTATTAATAACTAAGTCGCATCAAGAAGCCCGAAGCTTATACTATTCACCCCGAAAAAAAAAAACAATGTTAGCAGTGTGGGGGGAATTGGCTTGCTGCTATAAACACTAAAATGCACTGGTTTCTTGAAAGGGGTAAACGCGATGAAAGAATTCGCGCCTTTCATATATGTAGAACGCGTCCCGAATGCTCAGAACGCAATAGTAGTCTCCTGAACCTAACAGACTGCCTGGGTGCCAATTATTTATTCCAGTTCATTCGTGTACATTTGTGCACATGCCAATTAATGTGGACGCACGCGCAAACATAAAATAGCGCAATATACGCAAATCACGGGCCCAATGCAATGTGCATGGCCGGACGCGAACTATTCACGTAGACGCAAAGGACAGTGGAATGACGAGGCACCTGAACGTTATACGAGCTACGACCTCATGCAACTACAGTTCCTCAGATGCGTCGTGGCAATTTGTGGCGCAAATGGGGGAAACAGCGCCAAACGAGAAAGCCACTTCAATACGTACTACACATGTTCTCGGAGGCCCATTCAAATTAAGGGACACGTCACTAGACAGCGGGGCTTCGTCGAAAACGAACGTATACGCCGACGCCTACTATCATCTTCGTGTGCCGCGCGGGGCTTGTGAAGGTGGTGGGCCACAGTGCCGCTATGTTGGATTTATTTACAGCAAACTGCTGTCGAAAGACCAAGCAGGGGGGCGTAACAAAAGCAGTTGCCAAAAGAAACTCAAAGAACAAAAAACATGAAACAAAAAAACGTAGTCAAACACAGTATAATACATAATTATAATCAAAGGTTAACAGGATACAGCAAAAGTGCAAAGCACACATCCAAACAAATACGCAATATGAAAAAATAGCACAGTTTATACCGTGTGGTCACAAACAGAAAGGTACACAGCACTCAAAGTCAGGATTATTCCCATCACAAAATGATTCCAACGATAACGCATTCCATTCATTTATGGTCCGAGGAAAAAAAGAATTGATGAAAAACTTTGTGCGCGCAAAGTAAGCTTCAAGAGTATGAGAATGTGTATGTCTAGTTTGCCTAGAAATTCGGTGCGTTAAGTAAGTTTCAGGTTTAATGTTAAATTTACCAAAATACAGTTAGTGGAGAAATTTCAGCCTAGCAATTGCTCTTCAGCGTCGTAAAACAGGGATATTAATACTACTAGCCATGAGCGTTGACGGCGAGTCATTTCTCTGGTAAGCGTGAAATATAAAACGGACCGGTGTTCGTTGCACTATCTCAAGTTTCCTAATATCTTTCTTGAGATATGGATCCCAAACGACATTAGCGTAATCTAATTTAGGTCTTCTAAAAGCATTATAGGTCAGTAGTTTTATTTTTGATGGAGCTGTTTTTAGTTTGTGCCCGAAGGAAACCGAGCTTTTTAGAAGAGGATGAGCATGTTTTAGTAATATGACTTGAGCCATGTTAGGCGGTTTGTAGTCGTAATACCTCAGTCAAAGGACACTTATTGAGAGAATACGCGTAATTAAGAGGTCATTTCTTGTGTGTAATGCGCATAAAGGCTGATTTATCACTGTTTAGTTTCATACACCAATCCTTACACCACTTGGAAACGACACAGAGATTAGATTGTAGGCAATGTTGATCACTGGCAGTGATAACGGTTCTAAAAAGTATGCAGTCATCTGCAAAAAGCTTTATACTTAGTTTTGACGTATCTATGGAGGTAACAATGTCATTTAAGTACACTAAAAAAACAACAGGTCCCAAAACGCTACCTCGAGGGACTTCTGATGTTACAGGCAGAACGCTAGACGCGCAGTCACTGCCTTGTACATATTGCTTACGATCAGAAAGGTAGGAACGAGCCAGTTAATCAAGCTAAAAGGTAGGCATATGCCTTGTAAATGAGTTTGCTGTGCGTGACGAGGTCGAACGCCTTACTAAAATCCAAGAATTTAGCATCAATTTGATTTCCCGTATCAAGCGATGCGGCGAACTCGTGAATTGTTGTGACCAGTTGTGCTGTTGTTGATAACTGTTTCCTAAATCCTTGCTGGAAAGGCGACAGATAGTTGTTTTCCTTAAGAAAGGAGGTGATGTAATGTGTGACTGTGTGTTCTAATAGCTTACATGACGTGCAAGTTAAAGAAATAGGCCTGTAGTTTCCGACGTTCAGACGATCGCTTTTTTAAACACTGGCACTACACGTGCCGTACGCCAATCATCAGGAATTAGGGAGTTTTCGAAGGAAATATGGAAAACATGTGTCAAAATATGTGCAACTGGTTCGGCATACCTGCGCGAACATGTGTTCGGAATATTATCCGGACCAGCTCAGGATTTTGTTTTCAGGTTAAGTAGCAAACACAGTACACCCTCATATGTTATAAAATCGGGAGACATTACTGGAAGAGAGTTTTCATGCGTTGCCTCGTGCTGGGAATCGGTAAATACGGAACAGAAGTAATGGTTAAACTGCTCAGCAATTTTCGGGGCATCATTCACGAGACAATCGTCAGCGAATACTTCACGTGGTACAGCATTTGTCTCTTCTAATTATAGCCAGAATGTTTCTGGGCTTTTTATCAAGAAGTCAGGCAATGATTTAGTGAAATATCTAACTTTGACATCGAAAAGTTAAGTAGCAAGCTTGTCTTTTAGGTCAGAAATTAAGCTAAGGGATTTCTTCTGTTTTTTAGCCCGTTTTAGCCTACGGCGTAAATGGATAATTTCTCTGGTCATCCACGGATATTTTTGTTAGTACGAACATGTTTGTCAGGAATGAACTTGTCAATGCAATAATTAACAGTGTCTTTTAGAGCATCAAAGAGTGTCGTGACGCTGCCCATCCTGTTATCACAAAAGTCCCACAAGCATTCTAATATGGCGTGGTCGTCAGCTTTAGCAAAATCCTTAATTAGTTTTTTTCTTGTTTTTTGAGTGGACTTCGTAACTCCGAGCGGGAAAGAGAGACACACCGCCTTATGATCCGAGACGCCGTCAACCACATCCACAGTGTATGTAGATATGTTATTGCTAATAAAAATTAAATCAATTGTTAAACAGGCGCTACCTACTTCTCTGGTATATTCTGTAACAGTTTGTTTCAAATCACACATTTTCATAATATCCACTAGCGGGTTAGTGTCAACATCAAAGAATGAAGCGGGGCTACGCCAATCAATGCAAGAAATAGTAAAATCACCAGC
This sequence comes from Dermacentor silvarum, assembly GCF_013339745.2. Taxonomy (NCBI): domain Eukaryota; kingdom Metazoa; phylum Arthropoda; class Arachnida; order Ixodida; family Ixodidae; genus Dermacentor; species Dermacentor silvarum. Next base: position 134,688,424 of record NC_051162.1, read on the forward strand.
GAGTATAACCTTCTTATTAGTGAACAACGCCATGTGATCACTTAGCTTGGACATGTATTCAGGAGAAGCCAAAGGGGGTCTATACGCAGCACATACAATAAAATAATTGCCCCAGCAGCTTACCCATATTAACAAACTTTCGTGACCATCTATTTGGTTCACAATAGCACCAGACAACGGGTTCTTTAAGACTATGGCTACGCCACCACCCATAGTTGGGCGATCTCGACGGAAAACAGTATAGTTTGGAGGAGATAGAACCGAATCACTAACGTTATCGTGTAACCAGGTTTCGGTAATTATTGTTATATGTCGGTCATGTTCAAGAAGTAACAGTTCAAGCTTTCCTACTTCATTTACAAGGCTTCGAGCATTGAAATTATACTAACCCCCGTATTCAGAAATGCAACTTAGCTTGAAACCAGTGCTTGCCTTGACCTAAAGGACGTCTATCGTGAGCGCGCCGAAGCAACCGCAATGAGTGTCCTGCGCATGTTTATGCAGGCGTACTTTAAAGCAAGTATTTGCTTCAAGTTAAGATGCATTTCTGAATACGGGGGTTAGTATTCTTAAGCGTTTTGTCTCCGCACGCCCATTACGTCAATGTGGGACGCCCCGTTGTTTAGTGCTACACGTTCGTTTTTAGCGTCGTCCCATACACACAGTGTACCATCAATTTTCAACTTATCATGAATAAGAGATACGCGCTTCTTATTCTCTTCATCATGTCTAGTGCTCTCCCAAAGAAGTTTACGCACTCGCAGTGTTTCCTGGCTATAGTCGTTTTGGATGAATATATTTGTTCCTGTTAAGGTTGTTCGCATTTTGAATGACAGCTTGTTTTTCAGGGTAATCTTGCAAATAGGCAATTACTGGGCGGCGGCCTCAATGGTGGCCAAGACGGTGAATACGGGCTGTAGATTTGCATTTTATTCCGAGTTTTCACTCAAAAACGTCGTTAACAACTTTTTTTTCTTAAAGATGCGCCACTTTCTTCGCTCTCTTCAAAAATGTCATAAACAACGTTCGACCTTCGACTGCGATCTTCGAGGTCGACAAGTTTTCTGCTCTGCAAGGTCGCCGTATTCTGAAGGGACACAGACGATGATTGAAGCGCTGTAATTATCGGAGAGTTTTCTCTTGATTATTCCATAAGTTTGTCTAGTGAACGTAGACGTGAGTCGAGATCACGAATGAGTTGCTCACACTCACTAAACTTCGTTTTCATCTCAGCAACATCAGCGAGGATATCGGCTCGCCCCTTCAGAACATTTTGAAGCATTTCAGCTGTGGTGGGTCCTGGATTGGATTCAACGTCACCACATAGCAAAATTGTAAGAACTACGTAACAGTCATAGGCAATACTCAAACGAACGTGTGGGCACGGCAAAACCAGCAAGAAAAACGCATCTCCGTACCTAAATTTAGAGAAGGAACAACTGACCTGCATAGCGAGAACAAATTTCTTGGTCAGCGGCATGGTCGCAGCCGTTTCACCGTGCCCACTACTGAACAAATCCTGTGGCCGTGGTTTTATACTATCAGTAGCGCATGAGGTCACGGACAAGCGTCTACCTTGAAGGGGATGTGTCCAACATGCCTTGCTTGAGTGATGGTCTTGAGTGTGGCCATGTGTCGGGATTTGCGTTGATCTCGAAGTGTCCTCGACCCAGGTCGCGTGAAGTTGTTGTACCGGCGATCGCTAGCAGAAAAACCTGCATAGCGAGAACAAATTTCTTGGTCAGCGGCATGGTCGCAGCCGTTTCGCCGTGCCCACGGACAGTGCGTGACTGACTAGACAGTGCGTACAGGTAGCGACATGCTCGGCTCCTCTGATCTACATGATTGCATTGAATGGAACTGAACAAGGCAACAACAGTCTTGTATACACAACAGTCATGAATTGCACGATTTGCCGAAAATACACGTGGTATGAGAACAAAGGAGTGTGCCCTTGAGCGGGGCCACAAGTACGCATTTGCGTTTGCATCGCATTGTTCACGCTACTAAGCGTAATCTTACTGAAGAGGATCGTAGAGGATGATATCGAAATATTAAAATCGGGGAATATGTACACGTTGTCCAAGTGCGACTGCATCAAAAAAGAAAAAAAATCTAGCTAGCGGTGCAGTGAAAAACGGCTCCAGCACCTCGCCAACGCTTACTGTTACGAGCAGCTGCAATCAGTAGCTTCTGCGGCAATGCGCAGTGTGGCCGAGACAAATGATAGCCCGCCGCAGTTTCTCAGGGAAGCTGCGCAACGCTGAAGCGAGCAAGGAGAGCTCGCTAAACTAGAGCAAAAAGTTATCAACGAGAGCAGCATAAATGTGGCCGAGACTAGCCGAGACACATCAGCAGCGACACATAGCGTGGTCCGTGGGAAGGAGAATGCTTGGTAGGCAGCAGGGCTCCAATCTTCTCGTCAAATCTCGTGAGAAACGGTAGGAGGAAGCGGCCATTCGGAGCTTTGACGTTGCACCACTACACGCCGTCGCTCGGCCGCTGTAGCGGGAAGGACTGCCTGTTTTCCCTCGACCCTGTTCTTGCAGCCGACGCCGCCTAGACCGAACAGTCTTATTATTATTGTGCTTGATATTATGTTCGTTATTTTTTTTTTTTGGTCCCTCGCGTCTGCCCAGTTCACTTCTCACTCTGCCTGCTCCGAGGTTTCAGTTGGGCACGCAGTTTTATTGGTCTCCCGTAGCTCGTTTTGTGTTTCAGAACCTGTCATTCCGGGCAGCAGCAGCGCCGCAAGAGCTTTCACTTCCTCGTCTTTCGTTCTTCCCGCGGGCTGCTTGACGGCTTAATTCTCACCTGCAAGCTGCCAACAGCTACGTCGCCCGGTGATCTCGAATTCCTCTACCACGCGATAGGTGTTCCCTGTCGTTTTCTACCCTGCTGCCGCGGGGCTCACTCGATACGTAAAAGTGTGCATTTTTACGCCGTAGATTGCTGCCTGAGCTAGGACCACGTTGAAACAAAGAACTTGTATCTGTGAAAGACTGCAGAAGCTCGTGAAGCCGCTAGATGAAAACTTAACACACTAGGTGGAAAAGATAAGCAGTCCTGTCCTGAAAGAAAGAATACCCCAGCTAACATTTATTTATTTATTTATTTATTTATTTATTTATTTATTTATTTATTTATTTATTTATTTATTTATTTATTTATTTATTTATTTATTTATTTATTTATTTATTTATTTATTTATTTATTTATTTATTTATTTATTTATTTATTTATTTATTTATTTATTTATTTATTTACTGCCGGCCTGTAGTTCAGGCCTTAGGCAGGAGTTAGTATGAAATACACTTCGAAGCAGTGTAACAAAAAAAAAAAAAAGCCCGCCAATTGCGGTTTAATATTGAATAAACCATATAGGTAAAATAAAAATGCAGGTATCATCAATACTAGTAGTTGATGATACCTGCATTTTTATTTTACCTATATGTTTTATTCAATATTAAACCGCAATTGGCGGGCTTTTTTTTTTTTTGTTACACTGCTTCGAAGTGTATTTCATACCAACTCCTGCCTAAGGCCTGAACTACAGGCCGGCAGTAAATAAATAAATAAATAAATAAATAAATAAATAAATAAATAAATAAATAAATAAATAAATAAATAAATAAATAAATTACATATATCATCATCAACACGAGTATTACATATATGAATGGTGAAATGGCGTAACGCAAGAACATGTGCAAGAACACGAGGCTATGTAGTAAGAGATTTACTGAATACCATGTGAAGCAGTATTAGTAGGACGTTTGCATTTCAAAACTTCTAAGTGCACTCAAAAATACATCAATTGTTAGACTCGTGACCACATCTGCAGGCAATACATTCCAGTCAGAGATAGTGCGAGGAAACAATGAGTTTTTAAAGGTTTTTGTTTTGCATGAGTAATCAGATTTTTCTGGGGTGGTAAGAACGTGTAGTGCGAAAGGTTAGACGTTCGATGAGCGTGTTTTGGTCAATTTGTAAAATGCCATTGTATAATAGGTAGAGAAGTTTTAGCCTCTCGTGATACCGTCGCGTTTTGAGTTGCTCTAGCTGGGCATCTTGTAGAAGCGCGGATAGTGACATCAGCCAACTGTAGCGATTGAAAATAAACCTGGCTGACTTCCTTTGTACACTCTCCAACTGCACAATGTTAGTGTCTATCCAAGCGTCCCATACAGATGCCGCATATTCTAATATTGGTCGGATAAATGCTATGTATGCTATAAGTCGAATCTCAGGCGTAGAATTGCCCAATGATCGTCTAAGAAAGTCTAACTGTTTCAGTGCCCTTTTTTCTACATACACTACATGTTCATTCCACCGCAGGTCAGATGTGATGATTACTCCTAAGCATTTATAGCTATGGATGACACTCAAGGGTTGCCCGGCTAGGTTGTATCTGAAATTTAGGGGTTGTTTTTTTTCGGGTTGCTGTCATCGCCACAGTCTTTTGATTATTCAGAGACATTTGCCACGTTGATGGTTTCTTTTGTTGCAATATGTTAAAATGGCGACTAGTTGTTGCTAGAATGATGTATGTGCCTTTCTGATGATACGTGCAGCATTGTAGATTGTGAGGCTTTGCTAGCAGCCCCTTGTTGTGAGCATTGATCGCTCACTCTACACATGGTGAACACCTGAGACAAGTTGGTCATCGTCCAAGCAAGGCTGCGCGGTTGCTCGTCCTTTTCTTCAAACGCTGTAGGTATATATGCACGTAATAGCCGCTTTCACTCCTGCCCCATAAACTTCCCGATTCCTTCAGCAGTTGCTCGGCTTGCACGTTTTCCTCGTTGGTTTAGCGTGGCTTCTTTTAGGAGGACATTGGTTTGTCCTACCGCCGGGATCCTACGGCTGTCCTCCGCCCCTCTTTGTGAAGCGCCTGTGACGCCGAAAGTTGGCTTTACTCCGCCATTATCTCGGGACAGATTCTCCTCTGCTGTTTACATTTCTGAGTTCTCGCCTCTGGCGTGCAACCACGGCGGGCTGCGTGAACGCCTGCGCGCCGCAGCGATCCGATCAATGGATTCTACGGCAACGAATACCTTTGCCAAAGTCCTGCTGCCCAAGTATTGTGCTCTAGCGTTGAAATATGTTCATGGTGAACTCCGGAAGTTAGGCCACGAGGCTGATACCCACTACTTTTGCCGGCTTTCGTGAAAATAAATCTGCGCATTCTCACTGAATACTGCAACAGTACACAGGCGACGACCGGCATCGCACTTTAGCTATATGCATCACGACACATCGACGTATGGTTAGCTCATTTGCAGTTTACGAGAACACACACGCAGGCCAGTCGTGGCTTGAGACATCGTATTCCATTATTAAACAAGTTTCGGGCGACCGCGCACCGCAGGCGATGCGACGAGCCACAGCGCGCCGACGAGGAGGCCCGCAGAAGAGAACAGGTTTAGATACCTGACTGCGTCTTGAGCTGTATTTTTCTCAGGTTAAGTGAAGCTTCACGGAAACAAAATTCTGTGGTAGTCACCACGCAGTGCCGAAGGGTACGCGAGTTCACTTGCGACCATCAGCCGTTTGATGTGCGCGCAGGCATGCGTTCTTCTGTCGAGCTTTGTTCACTCTTGCACCCCATCTGCCAACCTTCACTTCCCTGCGCCCCTAGGGATCACAGATAAGATGTCCGCAGTAAGCAGGGTTCGTCTCTTTATTATTCACAGCAGGCGCATCTTTCTCATCTTTCCGCATGGCTGTTTTACGAGCCACAAATACTTCGTCCGCTGTCAAAAGCAGGAACACAGCTGCACAACTGCCATTCACCTGCAAGGCGTTTATCGCTCATTCCGAAACACAGCGACTTCAGTCTGTGATATGGCACAGACCGTAGCATGAATCCACGGAAGACGGCAACAATGTATACTCCGAGATCGGCCTTCGTCTGTGGCGTGGTATGTGTTGTACAGCATTTTATGGGCGTTCATGTCACGTTTCGTTTTTTTTTTCTTTTACTTTTTCGAGTCCCACCTGGCACAACAACAGCCGGGAGAGCATGGTATACGTATAGCTAACACGACGACACAGATCACGGAAGACTAACGCAAACTTCCACATACGATGCCTTTACCAAGGTACGAGAGCTACGGAGCAGCGCACACATCAGCGCACACCACCTAACAAAACCGCCATTGCGCCCTGACAACATGGCCACTACAGCGAAAGATACCACGTGACTTCCTCCACACTTTCCTCCTAGCGCGCCCACTAGGTAAGGCCTCTCCTCAGTTTTTTTCTTTCTCCATGATGCTATATGATTTTCATATGAACTAATTTCAGTTTTTATTAGAAAATAATGTTGGACCATACTGGTTCATTCCTCGTAGCAGCAATGATCCTGGTATTTGCAAGTGGAAGGTAGTGCATTCAATTCATGGCCTGTCGCATGTAGCTTATACGTTTCGGTGGCGGACAAAATGCAAGAGCAGCCGTATGCTGAAACTTCGGTGACGATTATGTGTAGTACATGTAATCAGGAAAGAAACCAGTACGTCATGGCGTGAGAACTTACTACACTCTTAATATGTAGAGGATCGTAAATATTAAAGAATATTTTCACGTCTGCAAAGCTGAACCTACGTATAGTCGAGCGCTACGTGGATTATCGACCTCGCCGGTAAAGACACAGTGACAATATTGGCACTGCAAACATCTTAATGAAGGCAAGGATATTCGGCGTCGCTTGAAGATCCTAATCCCTTCCATTTGCGATTCCCGCTCTTCTGCAACGCTCCTTTTCTGCTCACAATGTGTATACGTTTACTTGAACACGACAAAGGCGCACGCAGTCGACTTGCCGATCTGAATCCGATCGTCTTGTTCATGTAAACGCCATAAGGTCGGATCGAGCGATCATGCAGCCGAGTTCGGTCGACTCCCCCGCAAGGGTGACTACAGCCCAACGCGCTTGGCAAGATGCACTAAAACGCGACCGAGTCCGGCTGGGCCAGCTACACTTCTGACTCGGCCCGCTCACGCCTAGTTTATGTAAACGAAGCGCCGCCAATTTTCTCCATCTTTTTTAACGCGATAGCGTTAAGAGCCCCGCGTCGCAGAAAATCAGGCGTCGGCGCCGACGTGGATGTCGGTGTCCGTGGCGGAAAAAAATCATCCCTAACCACCCCAACCACGCAGGCCCTCCGCATGGCGCAATGTGTTAGCGAAGGAGATAATCTCCCGAACCACCCCGCCCGCGCAGGCCTTCCACGTGGTGCAGGGTTTTGGTGAAGAAAAATTACATTTCTCACAGTGAAATCCGTCAGAAAAATGGTAAAGTACGACTTAACTACAATCTACAGACATGGTGCCGGAGTTGGATTGTAATTTGAATGTACGGGAAAACAATTCTGTTACGAGGAAACTCAAACACAAACCCCTTTTCCAGCATTTCTACCATACCAACACGACGCGCTCGAATAATTTACTTGCGAAAACGCTATCCAGATGGCGCTCGCATCCTCGGCAGGTTAGCGATCGAGCCTGAATGTAGGCTCCCTACGGCAGGTCAAATTGGGACTTCGCCTGCCTAATGCGTTTTGGACACGCGCGCGCGTCGGGGCAATAGCAAACAATTAATAAAATAATAAAAACAGGTACTAGGGCCTTCACATTTTAATATAAGACGACTTATATTGCCCCTCGAAAAACGTCTTCCCAGCAATGCACTTCTGTTTAAAAGTGAAGCCGACTTTAAGGGGATTGGTGTAAGCTTGGTCTTTGTAAGCTGGCTTTCCCACGTTCTATGTTGCGGTAAAGCCCACTGAACCAAAAATGCGATGCGAACAGGGCCCCATAACGCTATCGCGTTCCACTCTCAAAGGCGAAGCTTAAGCGTCCTCCAATTTTTATTTCTCGCCCATGTTTCCTCGCTTCCTTCAGACAAACGTGTTCTGAGAATACCAGGTAGAGTCGTCGCCTTTCCGCTGCAGGCTGCTTTCCGCCTTTCTAAACCCATAAGGCGAAGGGAATCCGGGAACAGGCATTACCTCTTCGTCAGGCCGCCGCACGTGCTTATTTGTTTCTTGCCTCCCAGAAAAGCCTGGGCGACTAGGTGTTCCGACGTTTCCCTATACGGGAGAAACGGGAAGCTGCACGTATTGATGAATTAATATTCACTCCGTCGCCTTCACGTTCCAGCGCCGGCTCTCTATATTTTGCTTTTTGTTTTGTTTTTGACCCTTCTTTTTATGTTCCCGAAGGAAGGGGGGAGAGCTGAATATTTGTCACAATCATGATTTATATATGTATTTTTTTTTCAATTTGCTGAGGCATTCGCGCAAATTGCGAAAAAGGCACGAGATCCATCGGCCGACATAGGATGGGTTTTGCTCCTCGCGATGCCTTTAGTGCGAGAAGGCGGAGTGGGTGAAGGAAAGCACTAGCGCAGGTCTTGACTGCATCAGTGACACGTGGGAGCTTAATTAGAATACTCAGAGACGCGAGAATAATACGTCGGCTGCCTGGGGTCTCTCCGACACATCGAGATTGTAGGAAACTGAACAACTGGCTTCGAAAGTGCAGGCTCTATGCCCGTGCCGATATACAGTCGAACCCGGATACATTGAACCCACATATAACGAATTATTAGGTATACCGAACAGCATTAAGATCCCCTTGAAAATTTTGGTATAAATTTTTATGTTATATGTCGAACTACCTATATATCGAATTTTTTTTTTGTGATCCCCTTCAAGTTGGATATATCCGGGTTCGACTGCACTACCTTCCTTCCTTTTTATACACCCCACAATTAAATCCGAACAGAATCAGACCGAACAAGAAGAAAAGCGTGGGTTGTAATCACGAAGCTTTCATTTGAGAGAATGGCTTGCTATTGGCAAGCAGTTTTATCAACGATATGTCACCTATAAATGATTGTTTGGCGCTGCTCTACGCGGCCGCCCTATAGGCACTCTGCAGTGCAGTTTGCGTGCGACCGATGCGCCATCTACAGTTGAAGCTTCGGGGTGGCCAGCGGCCATTTGTGAATAGCCAGATTGCGCTGGAGCTTTTCAGAGTTGACAGCAGCGCCAAAAAACAGCCTAACGAGTGACGGAAGCAAAACGGGAGAGACGCTGTATGCATTCGCCGTGACACTTTCGATTGAAACAAAAAATGTCACAGTTTCGCCCTAAGGGCGAAGCAATGAATGCGATAGCAACACAGCAATGTCATACGAAGTAAGGTGAGCGGCTTTGGTAGCAATATGAATTGTAGTAAACATGAGCTGATTAAGTAAGCAGGTGTGCTGCGGCGTAAGTAGACCGACATGAAGAGAGACTCGATGACCACGAGAAGGCGCGTGTGAAATGGTGGTGTTGATGAGAAGCGCTTCCCGTGGGCAGCGCGTGTGAAGGGACACACCTGTAGCGCTACACTGCCGATCCGGGCAGCATTGCATGTGTAGCGTGCGTTGGAAAATGTGGCCCGACTATTACTAACTGAATGAACAAGCATGGTGTGAGCGCGCACAAACAAACATGAATAGAACACACTGAATGACTGCAGACAACGACCGTCAAAACTCTGGCAGCAAGCGGATACGCCGCAGCGGCGAAGGTACGTGCGGTCTATCGCTTCAACGGAAACTGAGCGGCGAATGCACGGCGCATAAAGGTCAGAGCCGTGTGGAGATAAGAGACGGTGCGAGCGAGCGACGAGCGCGGTTGTTGGCAGAGTGGAAGTGCGCCCCCCCCCCCCCCCCCCCCCCCCCCCTGCTCCCTCCGGCGCTGGCTTCCCGCTTCCTTGCTTGCGCGTGAGAGATTGAGTGCGTTCGCTCTCCGTGATAGCGCGCCTCCCCGCACGCTTCCGCTCGGGCATACGGCACGCGGCGAAGATTTTATCTATAGGGAACCTCACGGCGACGGCGACGGCGACGACGACGGCGACGCCGACGGCAGAAATCCGGTTGAAGTGTCCATATAATTGCTATCGCAATAAAATGAAAAGAAATAAAATGATAGCACGAGGCAAGACTGTCCTAGTAGCGAGAACATCGAAGTGCACATGCTCTGCATCTCACTGTACATGTTTGCGATCGACATCAGAAGCGTGAACAATAGTGAGCTTGATCTCGTCAAAACGCAGTGCTTAGCCCTCAGACGGGCGACGAAAAGTGTGCCGCTATCGTTTGGAAAGGCATATCATTTTCGTCGCCTCTCTAGCGGCCGGTTTCGGCGACGCTGGGGCGAAGAATGAAAACGTCGTAGCGCCCTCTGAACAGTGCGGGGTGCCTATAGCGTAGCAACTGCTTCGTGATTACGGGCCTAGAACCATTACATAAGCCATTTAACGCATCTGAATATGTTGCGTACGCGTACGGCTCTGTACATTGCCACTGAAATCCCTGACTCGTCGTGATCGCGGCAGGCGAAGTGCTCGCTCCCTTGATTGACCGCTACCGTTTGCCACATTTTCCAAGATGTTCCGCTCTCCCAGTCCGGCCAGGCCAGTGAAACTGAATTGTCGAGTGCTTACAACTACAGGGCGCTCTCGACACGATCCCAATGGTAGTATACGTAGTTTTAACAGCGGAGCTTTTTAAGCCGGCCGTAATTTGTAACGCATTAACAGAAAATGTGGGCCGATCCTGGCGGTAGTGCAGAAAGGGTCCAAGCGCAATGGCACTTACCCCTGTAAACTAGCAAAGCTGAGCCTGGCTAAGTCTAGCTAAGCATGATTGGGACTACTTAAGCTTGGTCAGTCATCGAGAGTCAATCGATAGCCAATCAATAGGTAATCGATAATTGATAAATAATCAATAAATTACGGAAATGCTGGGGAATGACTTGGTAGTGCTTAGCCTAGCCCAAATACGTGACCAATACCTTGCGATAGCCAATCGATAGCCAATCAATAGCTAATAGATAATCCATAAATCAATAAATTCCGGGAAATGCTGGGGATGACTTGGTAGTGCTTAGCCTAGCCCAAAAGCCAGGTCTAGCTAGGTGCCCATCAGCTCCGCTGTCTCGTTAGCATTGCGCCTCCAGTGCAAGCTACGGTAATTTTTTCCCCTTCTTTTTCTTCGATAAAATAAATAGATGAGCAGAATAAAAACTCCAAGCATGATAAATTCACCATTCGAAATGCCCCTTCTAAATTTCCTTATGCTGTGTTACCATGGTTACTGGTGCCGGCTTTGCAATGACGCAACCCTTGCGAGCGGCGACCGTCGCCGAGTAGTGTCCTCTTGCCGCAGCGTATAATCTGCGTGAAGAGCCAGACAATGCAGCAGGCAGTGGCAAAGGCATGTGTGCCGGTGGCCTGTGGAGAAGACAGCGCTGCGGCTGCAACGGCATCGGTAAACGACGTGTTTTTTTTTTTTTGTTGTTTTTTGCCTGGAGAACTTCAGGCAATTTCGTGCCTTGCCATATATCTCGGAGGAATTAAACCATAAGCGCAAGTAGAAGCAATTCCGCCTGGCTGCTTCCAGTAATCCAAGACGCCCCAAAGGAAGTTCTTCCAAATTAGAAAGGACGAAAGCTGTGATATCTTATTCGTCTTCAGTCATCACTCAATGTGTATTTAGAGAACTATCAGCCTGCTGCAGTATCAGGCGAAGCACACAACTACTATATTCGAGCTGTGTTTTCTACGCAGATGGCAGTACAGCATGATGAAGCTGAATGGTATATAAGAAACTACCTGTTTATGAATTCGCACTTTTTTCTCTCGTTCTAATGCTTGTTTAAACATCAGTTTGGCCAGTGAGAAGCTCTGTGGACCATAGAAGACGTTAGGGTTCCGTATTTTATATTGTTGCAATGACCGGACGCTCAAAGCAACTTTGAGCTATAGTGGTATGGAGTTGAAACATATCAAATCGTGTGACATGAGTTTGATGAACTTTGTTCTGTGACTGCGCCCTTCGATTTGTTGCTTAGAAGTTATCTAAGTGCCTGTTCTCCATCCCACCAGCTCCGTGCAGGTTGGCGAAAGCTACAGGATGAACTTGCGACGAACATATTCAGAAGCAGCAGGAATGAAGTCCCCGGCTTCTCTACCGGCTGGTAACGGCAGTGCGCAAGGATGACGCCAGCTATGTATTAATACAAAGTTGTGAGAACTTCGTGGAGTTCCAAACTCATTAAGTAAATGCCTAGAAACACAAAGCAACGCCTATCGCTGCACAACACGTGTTTGTCTCTCTGTATTAGGCGTTCTTTTCAATATGGATGGCAGGAATGAACTACAATGATTCTTAGCAATTCTTGCAAAGGTGCACGCATGTTATCCTTTAAAATTTTTCTGGCCCATTTAATAACACAAACGGGAAATTATTTGCTGTGGTACCTACTCTTTTCTGTGTCCGCCTGCTGGCAGAGACTGAAATCCTAAAGGTGAAATAACTCGTTAACTGAATGGCGACAAGAAAACATTTGAACTTGGTGACTGCTACCACGTCTTCCCTCAATCCTGAAGAAGATGGTGTCACTCTATGGGCTCGGTACAACGCGATATTTGCTTTAGAAGCGCCTCCAAACACCAAGACACTCATGTGGGGCTGCGAACACCGGTCTCGGGGACTTTGAGGTGTGAAGGAAGTGTCACCAGCGAGGTACGGCGCCAAGAGTTGCACCGGCCTTGCTCGACATCGATGTCACTAAAGCAGACTGATAAATAAGGTTTGTTTTCAAGAAAATTGTAAGGCGGGCTGTTTACAATTTGGCTCAAATTCCCATTGGTAAGAGCCGACGAAAACTTTCAAAAAAGAAGAAACAGACAAGGCAAGCGCTGTCTCACGACTGGGCACATTGTACTGCGCACAACGATGCTTATACTTTAAACACGAAGTGCCTTACAACTGTATTGACATACCAGACAGTGCTTCATGATCACGCATAACCAATTTTAGGTGGAAGGGCAGATTAACGTTAACAAATTAAGAATGCAGAGCACATTGTCAAGGAACTACTTATGAACACGGCAGAATGAAGCCTCACATCAGTGCGAACCTTTAAACAAGACACCTTGACGTAATGCCGAAGTGTTTACACCGGATTATTTATTCTGACCCGTGCTTTGCAATGCAGGGACTTTTGCAATGACGCCGAAAAGTTACGAAAGCATCATTATATCCAGAAAATATTTTCGGTGCAGCGCTGACGTTTTTAGAAGAAACGCATCACTTATTTACACCATTTTTGCATTCTTTTTCTCTACTGTAGGAAAAGTGCAACGAAAGCCTCAAGTTCAGATATTGAGGCCAGCGCTGTTTCGGCAGCTTTCTTTGCGCAAAAACGCGCAGTTCCCAATAATTCCGGGTACTCTTTGGAAACCTTGGGTAGCAGCGTGGCAAGTTTAAGATTTATTCGCGCATTTGTATTTTATTTATTGAGCACAGAAACTTATAAGCTCCAGGCACCGAAGCATCGCGACTTTGCCAAAGTAATTTCCCTCCTCGGAAAATGTGATAAAGACGGCTTGGAACTTTTCGACGGCTTCATATCACGCATCGCGAGCTTCTCTCTTCCCGAGATCATCATTTTTCAGCTCCGTTCTTCAGGCTCGTTTTCACATTCCGTGTTGACTCTACGTCTTACGTTGCAGGGTGGCTGAAGTAAAGAAAGAAAATCGATGCTGCCCCCGGTTACTCAGCATCTCATTATAACACTTCCTGTTTTCAATTTCATAAGCACAGCACATTTTGAAAACTGCAAGAGGCGCTCGCAGATGCTTTCCAGACCGATGGTTGAAGACGAGCGGAGACAAATAAAAACGAAATGTGCCGAGTTTCACTTGAAGTTTTCTCTTCCTGTGTCTTTCCCTGGCGGAGGGAAGAGGAATACGCGTGCGAATTCGAAATAACAGCGAACAAAGCCAATAGCTTAGATAACATTTTACTTTTCGCCGGGCAGCCACTACGCAGCCACATTGCTTTGCAAGAACATGCATCCGGCATTGCCAGAGGTGAACGATAACGAAAGAGAACAGTCAGTGCTGGTGGCACAAAGTATTAGCCGAAGGGAGACCGAAAGGGCGCTCTTCCTATCCGTCTCTTCGTCCCACCGCTAAGCTTTTTTGCGCCACATACATTGACTAAATTAGGGGGTTTTATGCACCCGAAAGCACAATTTGATTTGATTATGAAGCATGCGGCAGTCGGAGACTCCGGATTAATTTTGACCATCTGGGGCTGTTCTTTAACTTGCAGCTAAATCCAAGCACACGAGCGTTCTTGCTTTTCGCCCCCATCAGAATGCGGCCGCCGCTGCCAGGGTCAAACTCACGACCTCGATCTCAGGCGAGCAACGTCACAGCCACTCCGCTGCCAGTCGCAGCACAAGCATTGACAGCTACGCACCAACATCGTACTCTGAGAGTAGTTTCCGTTCTAGTATTCGAATGAACGCTTTCGCGACGCTTTTTCGGCTTGCAGAGCTAGCCGAAGACGACTCTGGCCGCTGCCAGCTAGTAGGGCACGTGTTAAAAGTTTCCAGTTTTCATTAGGAGCACATGTAATTTTCCTTGAGCCAGAATTGACTAAGGTCAAGTTTTACCAAAAGCTGCGATTCGCTATTGCAGCCACTGCGACATACTGAATATTCATGAAATTTAAGGTCGCGCAGAACAATGTATAAACTTTGATAGACGCGATATGAGGGAAGAGGTGGGGCAGGCGGGTGCCTGCGAATTAATTTAAATCAACTGCGCTTCGTTAGCGTTCACCCAAAGCACGGTACACAAACTTTTTTCCATGGTGCCCCCAGCAGAATACCGAGTCCAGGAAGCGAACTTGCAACCTCGCGTTATGCAGCTCCTTAGCCACAGCGGATGGTCTGACACATTACTCAAAGCAGAACGAAGAATTCTCTGGCATTTACCTTTAATGCAAAGCTTCGTTCGGCTCGTCCTAGCACTTTGCGGTAGGTAGGTGGGTAGGTTCCTGTCTCGCATCGTTTTATAAAAAGAAAATTCAAGCGTCCGATAGTGGGGTCGGACCAGTGTTGCGGAGTTGCCACTCCGGAATTGGAATGACCCAGGATTCATTCCACATTTTCGCGACCACGGAATGGAATGCGAATAGAATGGCGACAACGCCGGGAGGAATAGAATGGGAATAGAATTAAGCGTCTTTTGCCCGGAATGGAATGGGAATGGAATTAAGTGCTTTTCCGAAAATAGAGCGCTTTTTCGTTTACGCACTGTATTTTTGGCAAAATATGCCGAAGGACCAACCAGCCCACGGGCAAACATTAGTAAGTCAGAGCCTGGAATTTAACTATAAAGCAATATTTTTAAAATACAATTAGAAGCAACTCGCCTACCACAATTCTGTCGTTATAGACTGAGTTGCCCTGAAGTTTGTCTCGATTTTTCGCGGAACCGCGGCTCAATGCCGTTGGTATCCGTTGTGCGGAACTACGGTGGTTGCATACACCCCCCCCCCCCCCCCCCCCCTCTTATGCCCTGTGATTTTTTTTTTACCTCGACGGCGCATTCGCCCAGGCAGCCTGCTGTATTTCTAGTCCATAAGGACATAGCGGACTACATTGATGAGTTCTACAGCATTAATGAGAGGGTAGCAGTTGTCGTAATAAAGCTGAATAGGAGGTATAGAATGAAGGTGGTACAAGCCTACGCCCCCACCTCCAGTCATTATGATGAAGAAATAGAACAGTTTTATGAAGATATTGAATTAGCAGTGAGAAAGGTGCAAACTCACTATACTCTAGTCATGGGTGACTTCAATGCAAAAGTGGGGAAAAAGCAGGCTGGCGAGCAAGCAATTGGGGACAACGGCATCGATTCTAGGAACACGAGAGGAGAGATGTTGGTAGAATTCGCGGATAGGAATAGGCTCCGAATAATGAATACCTTCTTCAGGAAGCGCAGCAACAGGAAGTGGACCGGGAAAAGCCCTTACGGAAAAACAAGGAATGAAATAGATTTCATACTTACTGCCGATCCCAGCATAGTGCAGGATGTAGAATTGTTAGGTAGGGTAAAGTGGAGTGACCATAGGTTAGTGAGGTCTAGGATTTCTCTCAATTTGAAGCAGAAAGAATAAAGTTAGTCAAGAATAAACAGGCCAACCTAGACGCAGTAAGGGTAAAAGCAGACCAATTCAGGCTGGTGCTCGCAAACACATATGCAGCTTTAGAACAGGAAGATGAAGACAACATAATGGTAATGAATGAAACCGTAACTAGGCTCAGAAGCAGCAATTGAAGTAGGAGATAAGGCACCAAGGCAACCAGTAGGTAAGCTCTCCCAAGTAACAAATGATATAATAAAGAAACGGCAAAACATGAAAGTATCAAACACGAGATATCTGATAGAATTCGCTGAACTGTAGAAACTGATCAACAAGAAGAAAGTAAAGGATATCCTAAATTATAACGTGGAAAAGATTGAGGAAGCAGCAAAATATGGACGCAGCATGAAATCACTGAGAAAAAAACTTGGCATAGGACAAGGCAAAATGTATGCACTGAAAGATAAGCAGGGTAATATCATGCGCAATTTCGATGACATAGTAAAAGCAGCAGAAGAATTCTATACTGACCTGTACAGTATCCAGAACAGCCAAGCTACTTTCATTCAAAGTAGTGATGAACAGGATACAGAGGCTCATTCTGTAACTAGCGATGAAGTTAGAAGGGCCTTGAAAGACATGACCAGGAAAAAAGCTGCTGAGAGAAGATGGAATAACAGTCGATTTAATCAAAGATGGAGGAGATATCATGCTTGAAAAGCCTGCGGCCCTTTATACGCAATGCCTCACGACTTCAAGTGTACCAGAAAGCTAGAAGAACGCCAACATTATACTCATCCATAAGAAGGGAGACGTTAAAGAATAAAAGAATTATAGACCCATTAGCTTGCTTTCAGTATTGTATAAAATATTCACCAAGGTAATTTCCGATAGCATCAGGGCAACGCTTGACTTCAGCTAATCAAGAGAACAGGCTGGCTTCAGGAAAGGATATTCTACGATGGATCATATCCATGTCATCAATCAGGTAATAGAGAAATCTGCGGAGTACAATCAGCCTCTCTATATGTCTTTCATAGATTATGAAAAAAGCATTTGATTCAGTAAAGATACCAGCAGTCATAGAGGCATTGCGTACTCAAGGAGGCATACGTGAATATCTTGGCAAATATCTACAAGGACTGCACAGCAACCTTGGTTCTCCACAAGAAAAGTAGAAAGTTACCTATCAAGAAATGTGTCAGGCAAGGAGACACAATCTCTCCAATGCTATTAACTGCATGCTTAGAAGAAGTATTCAAGCTCTTAGACTGGGAAGGCTTAGGAGTGAGGATCAAAGGCGAATATCTCAACAACCTTCGGTTTGCAGATGACATTGTCCTATCCAGCAACAGTGGAGGCGAATTACAGCAAATGATTGAGGACCTTAATCGAGAAAGTGTAAGAGTTGGGTTGAAGATTAATATGCAGAAGACAAACATAATGTTCAATAGCCTGGCAAGGAAACAAGAATTCAGGATCGCCAGTCAGCCTCTAGAGTCTGTGAAGGCGTACGTTTATCTAGGTTAATTACTCACAGGGGATTCTGTTCATGAGAAAGAAATTTATAGAAGAATCAAATTGGGCTGGAGTACATACGGCAGGCATTACCAAATCCTCACTGGGAGATTGCCACTGTCGTTGAAAAGAAAAGTGCACAATCATTGCATTCCACCGGTGCTGACATACGGGGCAGAAACTTGGATGTTAAGAAGCTCGAGAACAAGTTAAGGACCGCACAAAGAGCGATGGAACGAAAAATGTTAGGTATAACGTTAAGAGACAGGAAGAGAGCGGCGTGGATCAGAGAACAAACGGGGATAGCCGATATTCTAGTTGACATTAAGCGGAAAAAGTGGAGGTGGACAGGCCATGTAATGCGTAGGATGGATAACCGGTGGACCATTAGAGTTACATAATGGCTACCAAGAGAAGGGAAGTGCAGTCGAGGACGGCAGAAAACTTGGTGGAGTGATGAAGTTCGGAAATTCGCAGGCGCAAGTTGTCATCAGCTAGCGCAAGACGGGGTAATTGGAGATGGCAGGGAGAGGCCTTCGTCCCGCAGTGGACATAAATATAGACTGATGATGATGATAATAAAACATCACAAGCCGTTAAAGCATACTGACCATGCAAATACTATAGGTAGCGGGAGAACTGCCCCTATGGGAATTGGTAGGGTGGTTGTAGAGAAAGAGAGAGAGAGAGAAACAGAAGACAGGAAAGGCAGGGAGGTTAACCAGACGAACGTCCGGTTTGCTACCCTGCACTGGGGGAAGGGGTATAGGGATGAAAAGAGAGAGAAAGGAAATAGAGTACAGTTTCGGGCACATTTGAAACTTCGCACAAAGTCTACAGACGGTCGCCAAGACCTGTCGACTTGAGGTAGTGCAACAAGGCTTTCGTGGCTTCCTGTGCCATCGACATATACGGCCATGGACCAAGGATCTTCATTTCCGAAAATGGTGGAGAGTCCAGTCGGTTCAGTGCTGTCCGGAGAGCTTCACGCTCGACGTCGAAATGGGGACAGAGACATCAGACATGTTCAATTGTTTCTCTGGTTCCACAAGAGTCGCACATGGTATGTGACCAGGCTACTTTCCCTCGACCTTGTTAACGTGTTTTGCGTATTTTTGCACTTCTTAACGCGTCTGATGACATCAGCTTTATGGTGCCTTCATCGGTAACTCGATAAAACTATCAAGATGTCTTGTTGAGGAATTACAGGAATGCAATTGAACTGCCTGGCCATTCCCGGAGTGGGAATGATCGAAGTTTCTTCATTCCGAGGAATTGAAATTAATGGAATTGCGGCACGTTCCAATTCCCCGGAATGGAATTGTAATGGAATGGGGGCGCCCATTCCGCAAGACTGGATCGGACACATGAGCACTGGATGCTTAGCAGCCCGGTGCACTAGCCATTAGGCCACGAGCGCACGTGTGCTTCTCTCTGGCCAACGCCAACTAGTTTTTAAGCGAAGCATTATAGGCTCGCAAGTTTCGCAGTGGTGGTGGTGGTGGTGTCACGCTGAAAAGTGGGCCGATCCTGGCGGTAGTGCAGAAAGGGTCCAAGCTCAATGGCACATACCAGGGACAAAAAAGAAAGAGAAAGAGAGAGAGAGAGAAGAAAGAAAGAAAGAAGAAAGAAGAGAGAGATAGATAGATAGAGAGAAAGAGAGAGAGAGAAAGAAAGAAAGAGAGAGATAGATAGATAGAGAGAAAGAGAGAGAGAGAGAGAATATATAAAGAGAGATAGAGAAAGAAAGCCTCTACGAAGGTCAGATTCACACACGACAAGCTCCGCTTACCCCCATTTTGTCGACCGGGGAAGGGCTGGTGATTTTTTGAGACAGCTGGCGCGTGCGTCACGTCGCATAGTAGGAGCTAGAGCATGTGCGCGCGCGCTATAGTTTCCATTCGGTCACCACAGACTTGTCGCTCTTTTTCCCTTGCGTCAGAGTGGCAGCGTGTCAGTCTCTCAGGTTCCTGTCTCGTGAGCGCTTCGAGAAGCTGTGTTAGACTGCACCAGCTTGGGGGATCGGCCTTTGTCGTATAACGGAGCAGGCAGAAAAGGTGTTTCCTCGAGTAAAAAAACAAAATGCCTGTAACCCTGTCACCGTCATACTACACATAGTCGCCGTCGTTGTCTTGCCTCTGACGTCACACACAGGCTCGCATCAAACACGACTGTTTGCTTTACAGAAACGCGTTGGTCCATCTGCTAAATATTTTAAGAACCCCAAACGGTCCTGGATAGTATATATAGCTACCTGCCAAATCCTTCGCGTAGCATCGTTTCCCACTATGGTGAGATCTGCATATTTTTTAAATATAAGAGACCCGGTGATGGAGCGGCGCGTATTCAGTAATGTCCTACATATTGACCATAGCCAGGTTTAGCATATTTAACTGGTAAGACTGCACCCTCCATTTAAGTGCGTTATCATTAGGTGTGTCAAAGCGGCAAAAAGTGTTTGTGTGTCAAAAAGCCGGTCACGTGGTATGCACAGCAGACCACCGTCAGTTGCACTTCACTTCTCGAAGAGGCAGGACGTCTGTCGAGTGAGCTCCCGAACAACACTTTGCAATGTGGCGAACACGGTTTAACTGATGAATCCTGGACCTCATGAGAGGTGCGACGTGATGCCTACGCAGTTGCTAACAAAAATCACCACCGAAATTTTAAAATAAATTCAGTCCATTGACACGAGAGCCCGTTTTCGTATGGCTGCTCAGGGGCCCCGAGATTGCGAAAAGGCCTATGAAGCACAGCACAGTTAAAAGAAGAGAAACGAGGTTGCGAGTGAACCGGCCAACAAGACGACTCTTGTTCTTTGGGCAGTCTAGGCATGCATCAAGGCACTTAGGGCGTACTTTAGGCCATATAAGCTTCATTACGCAGTAAAACGCATAGAAAATCAACGTCCTCCCGAATTCTTGTCAAGTTACTCGTAGCTAGTCTGAACGCAAAGAACACAATACTTCCGAAGCGGCATCGACTCGAACCTGGACGGGAGCACGAAGGTGGAACAACCGTTTGTCAAACGAACTGTTCTCCCGGAGACAACTCGATGCGTACGTGCCTTGTTCTCGGGATAAACTTGCGCAGTGGAGGCGAGACCCCCTGCGCATGTTTTCCCGCTCTTTACTTTTCCTCGCGGCAGTTTCGAGATCTGCGGCGCCGCTCCTCGCCTCTCGAGGTAAGGGGGAGCTGCCGGGAATTCGCTAACGAGCAATGAGAACGTCAAACACGGTTGCCTCGTGGTCCCTGCATTCGGGGCAGACAAGTTCCGTGCACTATTGCGAATGCAGCCGGGCAGACAACTCACTACGGCGAGGGAATTAAAGTATGCGCACGAGTTCCTGACGTATTAGCGCCATCCGCTTTGTCGCAAAAGGCATTTGCAAGAGAGGCTCAGAACTATTTGCTATAGCCAACAGTCTGGGTATAGCGGCGAATGCGTCGGCGCTTGTAGCGCAATAAGCTGCACCAGTGAGGAAGCCAGTTCGGTGGCGTTGCGGCGTAGGCCTCGACCGTAGTACGACGTTGCACGCAAATTTCTGGCAGCGGGAAGCGTCGGAGAGATGTGGGGAGACAGACCGACGAGGCGTGCCGGTGCTTTCGAACTCAAATCACGGACCTGGCTCTAGTAATTCGCTTCTGCTTTGCGGAGTCGCCCGCGCACAAATCCGCATCGGGAACGCGGGGAGACAACGTGTGCTTGCTTTCGTGATCCTGACGTTCCACGCGGCAGACTCGCTGGTTTGGGAGCTTGTAGCAAATCGAATCACTCTTGTCTTATAGACCGGGAAGACTAGAAACTTTGGCTTGAGCAAAGTTCTTGTTCCGCAGCTTTCGTATCAGACTTCGATCTGTGCTCCCTGAAACTCTGCAGCACAGCATTGCGGTAACTGCTGTGGGTGCCAGAATTCTGTGTAAGCCAAGGCGCTAGCGGTGCGAATACACAGTCGTGTCATTAGTTGTCTAGGACTTCACTTTAGCGCACGTCAACGAAAGAATAACATCTAAAGGTTTAGGTCCTCTGTCGAGTTTGCGAACAAGTTGGTTCACAGGCGGCATGAGAAACGCCGCTTTCGTGGCTCATGTGTATGCAGTAAACGCACCACCGAATCCCCGCATTGTTTCCTGCCGAGTGTTGCCCCTCCGGCACGCCCTCAGACTTTCACATCCCTGCATGGCTGAAGTGGAGTAAAGAACGGGAACTGGCCTTGGCGCTTAACCTCGACCACGTTGCTGACGGTGGCTTCAGAAAAATACCAACCCAGAAAAGAGAAGCAGCGAGTGAAAAAAAGACAGCCTCCACCTAAATCTAACCAGGAGGCTCACTCCAAGTCTCTTGCGAAGTTTTTGTCTTGCTTTAAACTTTTCGGGCAGTGATGACTGACAACATGTTCTAAGACATCGCTCCCCCCCCCCATTCAATAAGCTAAACCATGCAGAGTCTTTAACTGGCCTGGACTGGGCTTGCCTGGTGGTCAAGACAAGCAACGCCAAACATCTGCAATGAGGTAAGCAAATTATGAAGAACCAACCCCGGTTGCTACCGAGCATGCGCGGAGCATGCTTTTAGAGGTGGTTATTTGTGGCACTGTGTTGGCACTACGTGTTATGTGTGGCGCTACACCCTTACCACCGTTTTTTACCCGCACGCGGCAGCCAACCGGTGCTTCGAGCGCCCTTTCGCAAGGACCAGTTTGGAACATGGTTCAGCATCTGCAACCAGAGGCGGACAAATGACAGCGCCTCAAAACGCTAGCTGTCACAAGGGAAGAATGCGAGATCAAGATGATGATGATGTTTATTGACATTCCCTTTGAAATGGGGTCGTGACCAAAATAATTAGCGTAGCCTTGCACTGGAGGCGCAATGCTAAAGTGACAGTGGAGCTGAGGAGCACCTAGCTAGTCCTGGCTTTTGGGCTAGGCGAAGCACTTCCAAGTCATCCCCAACATTTTCCGGAATTTATTGATTATTGATCGATTATCGATTAGCTATTGATTGACTATGGATTGGCTATCGATGACTGACTAACAGCTTAAGTAGTCCCAACCATGCTTAGCTAGACTTCGCCAGGCTCAGCTTCGCTAGTTCACAGGGGTCTGTGCCATTGCGCTTAGACCCTTTATGCACAGCCGCCAGGATCGGCCCACATTTTCTATTTACGACAGACAGACTACGCTCGGCATAAACAGCTCCGCTGTTAATAGTCACCTAGCCCGTTCGAGTAAATGAGGTTTTACTACCTCTATTGCGGTCTAGCATTTTGTCTATCGCTCCTTGATGTTGTCTTTCATTCCTCTCTCGGCCACGGCGGGCGCATTTCAACGGTGGCGAAATGTGAAAACACCCGTGTACTTAGATTTAGGTGCACGTTAAAGAAACCGAGGTGGTTCAGATTATTTCGGAGTCCCCCACTACGGCGTGCCTCATGATGAGATCGTGGTTTTGGCACGTAAAATCCCATAATCCAAAAATAATTAAATCCTCTATCTCTATATTGTACAGTTACTCATGCCTGTCTTTTACAAAAGCCTACTCATTCCTCATGGGAATGTCAGACACACCTATCTGTGACTCATGCAACTGTTAAGAGACGATCGAACGCGTGTTGTGTATTTGTGATCGTTATGACATCGAACTCTTCGGAATGTGTTAAACCAACTAGCTAACAGGCAATTTTCCGAGACAAAGATACTTGCATATTGGGCTCACGCATCGCAGTCTTACAAAGCAGAAATACATTGGCGTTCCAATTACTTCTGTGCTTCAATGCACAAAACGACGTTTTGCTAAGAAAGTAACTGGAACGCTATTGCATTTCTCCGCAAGGTTCGGGAATTAATATCTCGAAACTGATGTCATCCTGAGAATTCGTTCTAAGTCGACCCGCCTTGCGAACTCCACGGCTGGAATTTGCAAATTGCAATATTGGGCTATAATGCAATTAGTTATAAACTTAATGAGCAAATGTTTATTAATTAGTCGATTATGCATTTCAATTTTTTGTGCATGTAATGTTCGCCTCTTCGAGTAGACCAGCTCATGAACTAGAATCGTGCTATCTGCTACAAGCAAGCTTTAAAAAAATTTGAAAGTGTACGCTGAAACGCCCTGCATGTCACGCTTTAGTATATCAAATCCCTTGTGTTCTATTACAATTTGTCCGTTGATCAAACAATGAATGGGTTTCAGTTTGTGTAAAGTCTCATGTGGATAAATATCTGACAATGCATATTTTCAAGTTCTGAGCGAGAATATCTAGGGAAACAGAGGGGCTCAAGTGTTCTTTTGCAACAAATAACCGTTATTAAACATTTCAATTAATTCATTCATTCATAAATCATGACAAAGCCTTATAATGGCCTCAAAACTTATATATATATATATATATATATATATATATATATATAACGTTGCAAACACGTTGCATACTTTTCAGAATGAAATACACCTGTAGCGTAAATATTTAGGTCCCATAAGGCCAGTTATCCTTATTGCAAAAATTACTTCATTGTACTCTATCTCACAAGTAAGTTGCAGCATTCCTGAATGTACGCGGTGTATACAAGCAATATCCTTGAGTAACAGCTGTTCAGGGACGGTTGCCATATGTTACCTATTCCTCTGGAAGGTGTGACAACCCTCCCTGAACGGCTGTTTTGTGCAGCTGCCGGCAGGCGGAGACACAAGTTTATGCTAGCGCCATTTCGGCAGCAGCTTGTATCCCCATAAATGAAATCGCACTTTTTTTCCTTAAAAACCAGGCATGTAACTGTGTCAAGTGTTACATTGAATGACGTAGACTCCAAAATGCGATCTTTCTGAAACCTTTCAGCAAGAACACTGCAGCGGTGAGCGCAAAATATGTTTTCTTATATCTGAGGTGAGCAATGCCTCCATCCAGTCTAGCATAGCAGCCAGCCCGGCCGTTGCCTCGGCGTGGTGTAGCGCGTTGCGAGAAACGCAGGAAAAAGATGGTGCTTCCCAAAAACGGAAACGTATGCTCTCGATTCAGCGTCAAAGATGATGTAGCTTTGTTGATTGAGGCGGCAGCCCCAGAATTGCACTCAGTGACTTGGCTCTGGCTCGGCTCGCTGTGGCTCGACATGACATCCAGGAGCATGTTTTTTGTCTAGATGGCGCTGACGAACACAACAAATCGCGATTGCGCATTTATGACACGTATTATCGGCATTTAACATTCCCAGGACGTAAACAACGTTAACACGCTGTATATAAAACTCACCAGCCTTTCTGAGGAACTTTATCTCTGTTTATGTAAGCGAAACGGTAATGCTATTTCCCTCAGCCCCGCTATCACGCCAGCGTTAAACTACAACTGTATGTTGTGGTGCTTACCGCCGGTAACCGCAACTGCTGAGAAAGAATATAGATAGAGCGAATCCCCACTTGCGCATTCACGTAAATGCAGCTTATGGTTACAGCTACTAAACATTTGTTGCGTCAACGCATGTGTCGACAGGAAGGCGAGCAGACGCTGAGCAGGCGACGCGACGCGGGTGAACACGTCTTGAGAGAGGATTTTGACCTTCCGATTGGCTGAGCAGTTTGGCAGCTTCCACAGTGCTGCACGTATATAGAGTCTAGGAATATCGACCTCTTTTAGATGACACAGCATATCGCGAGAAGAGCTGAAAATATTTGTTACGAATAGATGTTCTGACTATGAGGTTGAGAGCCTGGTGGGCCTGCTTGATGGCCTGGTAGTGCACCTCGAATTATACTATTCATTGTTTTGCATTACTCACCATACTGAAGGGACTTAATATTGCTTCTTATTAACAGATAGTCATGTTTACGCTTCGTGCCATGTTTAAGATCTGATTTCTTGAGTCCTTTGTTCCAGACATGGGTACTACATCTCAGGAGATAAAAAATAAGGAAAAAAAAATGTCGCAGTTTCACCAGAAAGGCGAAGGATCAATTGCGATAGCAAATTAGCAGAGAGCTATACCGAGTAAGGATAGTAGTTTTATCAGCTGTGTAAACCTTGGACATGCTGCAGCACCAGCTACGCGCAGAACTGTTGTCGACGCCGTCGGCGTTTTGCCCGCGTTCGCACCGAACGCGCGCGGCGTTGGTGACTGTTGCCGGTGCCTCTGGGGGCGGCTCGGAGATTTTCGACGATATTTGAATGGGACACTCGTCGAGCAGCGTCGGAAATCTTACCCATCTTCTCGCCTCGCAAAGTTTTTACATAAATACGCATTTGGTGCCGCAGCTAAACGTCGCCTCCCCATATCAGCCAGCTCGCGTGAGTTCCTGAGAGAAATAAAGTTGTATCGTCTGCATAAATGAAGCGTTCAACTTCACTGTCTCGATGAACTAAGTCATTGGCTTAAATATTGAGTAACAGAGTCCTTGCAAGGACTCTGTAACTAGCGTACCACAAGACACAGCACTAGTGTCCTGTTGTTTCTTCACTCCGTCCCCGTCTGTGGACGCTGTTACCCCCATACGATGCTTTACCATCTAGCCCACCAAGCCATCCTTGTGAATTTCATTTCCACAACCCTTGGCTCTTTTAATTGTTTGTCTAAAACTAGCGCTGTGTCCTGTTTTTTCTTTACTCTGGCACCATATGTGTGCACTGTTACCCCTTTAAAATGCCTTACCAACTAGCCCGCCAAGCCATCCTTGAGTAGAAAGCCCAGTAAGAAAAAAAAAATGCAATGAAAAAGCGCTATGCAGACTCAAAAGACACTGAGCTAAATGTGTAAGACTGACACACTTACTAAAATCAAAACACAGGTATTTCTGAGGAACCGCGATTCAGCACGCCGCGTACAGAAGGCCTTTTGCCTCAGTTTCCTCTGAGTGGGCTGATAATTATCCTTAAGTGCACGGCGTAATTGTTCTAAAGTTTGACAAAAGTACAACTATTGAAAATAAAAGGAGAAAATAAAAAACTAAACAAGAACAGGAAAAGCTAGATGGATTGGCGAGGTCGAAGACTGTGCAGAAAAGTCTGCCTCGCAGTAATCTCATTGAAACTTTAGGGGTTTCACATGCGCACTTGACAAAATCGCTTTAAAAGCAGTTCATAAAATTTATGCTTTAAGGACGTCTCCTCTGCCTGAGGATTGGGGCCCACTTGAACGAGGAGTGGGTCTGCAGAAAGCAGATATCTCAAGGGCCCAGTACAAAAGTATGAGCTCGAAAGAAGCAAGTTTGGGAGCAGGCGGAAGCAAAATTTTAGAATTGCATTTTTCCTCTTCTTTCTTTTTTGGGAATTAGATATTCAACTGAGCGGTCCCTGGGGTGATTTCAGTTTTACTATTTGACTAAAACTAAATTACTGCCTAATATCATTGGTATCCATATTTCGAAAGATACTCGATCAGAACAAAATGACCATACGACTTGGGCCGCAAATCAAGGAATCCGATTAATCGGCTTACGAAAAAAGGTATGTGTGTGGAAAGAGAGAGAAAAAAGACCTAGTAGCCCTGGTTCATTCTGCTGAAAGGTGTGGCGTAATGGAAAACGATGATTTTATTGTTTTATTGTAGAACTTTATTGTTCTAAGCGAGCAAAGTCTGTGCCCGAGATAGCCTTGTCCACCAGCGCTAGCTTGTCCACAGGGTTCCAACTGCTCCTGAGCCGCCGCGGTGGCTTAGCGACAATGGTGTTGCGCTGCTACACACAAGGTCGCGGGAGCGTATCCCGGCCGCGGCGGCCTCATTTTGATGGAGGCGAAATGCAAAAACACCTGTGTCCCGTGCATTGGGGGTACGTTAAAGATCCCCTGGTAGTCAAAATTAATCCGGAGTCCTCCACTCTGGCGTGCCTCATAATGAAATGGTGGTTTTGGCACGTTAAATCGGAAGGATTCTATTCAATTCCCACTGCTCGTCCGTGGTGTGCATTGGCGTGTGTGTTGCCCACGTTTCAGAATCAGATGGTTTAATTTTCTTGAATAAATTTTCTTGAATCCATTCTTCCATTGGTTTTCCAGTTAATTTTGTGCTGCAGTCTATAAAACAGCGTTTTCTTAAAAACAAGTATCTGGTATGCATTTCGTCGGACACTTTGAAAATGAATATTTCGATCGAAACAGGTGCAGTCCTTAGAATTTGTTCCAAATGAATATGCCTTGGGAAATCACCGGCTATGATGATGATAACATGTATTTATTGAGGGATGGCTCGAAGGCCTATTACCAGCTATATTTAGTAGATTTAAATATACGCCATAAGGTAAATAATGAAAAAAAAATAAAGTTAATTATTGTAATTACATTAATTATTAAATTAGGCATTTTGATTTCTTGTAGAAGCAATGGCCGCCTCATCAGTAATTTAGATTAAGGGTTAGAATTGTGCTATCTGCAACCAGGCAATTTTTAAAAGCTTAGTGCAGTTGAACAAAATTGGTCTCCAATCCACGCTGTGAAGGCGGTTGGACAGCGAAGCTGTAAACAACGCGATTACCCATTGCGACGTAGCTTGACATTATTCACACGGCGACATTCACATGCACTTTACCTAATTATTAGCCTAAGATGCTTCTACGACCTGCGACTTGGCTTGCGCAGCTACTTCGTGCACCTACAAAGAGTGGACCAGAGACAAGAGAAATGCACTCAACCACACATTCGCCGCGCCTTGTATGCACGCTGCTCTTTAGGAGTACTCATTATACGTGGCCTTCGCATAGCACTGTCACATAGCACTGTCACATAGCATTGTCACATAGCATTGTCACAATACAAATCAATTGCTAGGCGGGTTGTTCTTTTACATATGAAAGTGTAGTTATGTCACTCCCTGCTTCGTATGCTACAGTTGCCGTTTCCAGGCGACTGCAGCTTATACAACCGTAATTTTTACCGGGAAATGCTTGCGGCGAACGCTATGCTCGAAGGCAAGCTTTCTGATTCTTCTTCTTTCATTACCCCGCACGGCCGGCACCGCCGCTGCCGCGGATGCGCAGATGCGAGCGCGATCTGGTGGTGCTGCAAGGAACCCGGTAGCGCACGCGGCGCGCGCCTCCCACTGATTGGCTGAGTTTTTGCCTACGGACGCGACAAATGCATTGGAGGATAGAGGTATACAGCTTCGCTGTAAAAACACCCTATATACGGGCGTCGTTCAGATGCCTTCTAGATGACAAACAGGACTTAAGTAACGCGGGCATAGAAATACTGGCGGACAACTTCCTGTGGCAATGGAGGGAAAGCTATGGGGGCGGAGCTTCTGCACAAGCGTTACTGCACCAATTCCGGCATAGCTTGACAGCGCTAGGATCGATGGCTAGAATTCCATTCTCTCTACCGTAACAGCGCTTTTGGTTTCTAGGAACAGATATTGGCGGATTCAGCATAGTTTCCACATGCGACTGTGTTGCATTGGCCCAAACAAAGAGGAGAAAAGCTTTTCTCTTCCGCAGCTCAACCTAACGCGCATGATAATGTGACACCATTTTCAGGAGCCCTCTTACTTGTGCGCGCTTTTCCTCCATAGATTTCCTTTCATTGCGACAGAAAGTTGTCTGTGAATTTAGACAGACAGCAGGCACAATGTCTGCATCACTTTAGCGTTATGGTTCCAGTATCAGTATCATACCAACTAGACTGAAAGTCTGTAGATGTCAGGTGACGTCACCGCTTCCCGAGCGAGCAGAGTATCAATCAGAAACGGAATAGAGTGACGGATATCGGCTGACTAAGACGGGCAGTTGTTCTGATATAAAGTTCTTTCTCTTATATATTTCACAGTCAGATAGAAACAAAAAGGAAATGCAAGAAACAAAGAAAGTCGACAGTCAAGTGGAGCACACAAAGAAGTACCAATTTGGAACGTGCCCTTCCAGTAGTTCCACATTGGACGCCGCCGAGAGCCCTACGATGCCACTTGTTCCAGAGATATTTCCAAAGTTTCGAAGCTTTCTTGTACGTTGTGATTACTGACTTTTACCTCGCGTATTTTTTTAACGATCGCTAAAAGAGAGAGCGAAACACGAGCCTTGATTCCGTCTCCGAATGAGGGTTGCGTTCACGATAGTCTGGACTGCCAAGAGGGCCCTCTCCCGGCATGAAATGGAGGCCGGGACCCGATCCAATCAGGAAAATAGTCTTCGGCATCGAAGCAGCGCGAGTCGGCATACGCTTAGGTACAAAAGACAGAGTGCATTCAATTCGCTTTAATCAAAGACGAATGCGCTCCCCTGAGAAAAGCGCATTTTTGTTTTTATTTTCACCCCCTAAGGGGAGCCCAGCCAGCTGTACCGAGTTCGTAATGCCGCTCTGATGTATGCCGAAAAGAAACTACGCACTTAATAAGAGCGTAGGTGGAGGAAGCAGCTATTGGAAAAGGAAAACCGCGGCAGCGTTCTCTCTCTTAATAATTGAAGAAGAGCACGACGCAGCAACAAAACGTTGCTCGAGGAAGTTTTTTTTTTTGTGACTTAATAAATCCTCTCCAGTACTAAAAACGGGCAATGATGCCGATGATTTCATGTATTATTAGGAGTTCAATTCATAACAAACATAAATATTCTGAATGTCTACAGGACAAGCATTTCTCGTTACTCCACAATCCCGTTAGCAGAGTACAGCTGCCGTTAACATGCTTTCAGGAGCGTGACGCATGTTTTTAAAGCGAAGTTTTTTTGGGGGTATCCCTTCCTCTTTTTGGTGACAGTTTCTGTGGCCGCTGTCCTGCCGAATAGCTCAAACACAGGACAGCACTCGTATAACAAATCGGTTTATACGTAGCCATCTGCAGACGACCCCTACAGATATGCCAGTTGCCAGATCTGTACTTACGGAATTACGCAATAAATCAACAAATTGTACC
Source organism: Dermacentor silvarum (assembly GCF_013339745.2). NCBI lineage: Eukaryota > Metazoa > Arthropoda > Arachnida > Ixodida > Ixodidae > Dermacentor > Dermacentor silvarum. Next base: position 134,718,778 of record NC_051162.1, read on the forward strand.
AAAATATCCTCACTGTAACAAACATACAAGTGCATCGTTCCTAAATTAAAGCGAAGCTTTCCATGCATTCCTCGCCGTGGTCGAGCATGGCTGCTAGGTCGGTTGCTCCCCCAGCAAAATAGGCCGTTCCCAGAGGCAGTGTAATTCACCGTCGCATGGGTCAGGTGCACTTTGTCGTCTTGGCCGGCAAACGAATGATCAATACGCTGCAAAACTTGGTGCAGAAGATGAACAGTATCCTAGAATTTAGCTAGCTGTTTCACGCAGCCTTCGTCTTGCGTGGCTTCCAACCTGTACGTTGTGTCTGCATAATCTTATCTCATAAAAATTAATTAATAAGATCTAATTGATCGCATTGCATTTTGTTTAGAACCCTGTTACTAATGTAACGGTAAAAAACGCATCAAAAAGAAAAGAAAGCAATAAATTACTCCCTGGGCTATGCTCGGCCGTCGAGCAACGAAGCTATACAAGAAAGCCGACACACCTCTAACGATACTTCGCCAAGTGGGCTTCGCCACACAAACTTATAGAGGGTGGTAGTTGCTGCAGAGAGAAAAATCAATGAAGAAAAAATGCAGAGAGGTCAAACGAGCACATGCCCGGTTGGCTACACTACAGCTGGGGAAGAGAAATGACGAGAGATAGATATAATAAACCGACAATTAATGCGAATACACTCGCTGACAGACACATGCGTTCGACCAATTGAGTCAATTTCAAGCAGAGGGCTGGACTTTTGCGACCTTGTGCATGCTAGAGTGCTTAGGCCGAGGTGCCGGGATCTTTTCCTCTCTGAGCAGTCTGTTGTCCAAGCGGCTGAGATTAGCAACAGGAGTAATTAGACGAGGTTGCTGACAGCCTGACGCCTTTCGTAGGTCTACCGCTGGCTAAGGGCACTGGACAGGTATCTTAAGGACAATGTTGAGGGAAGGTGAAAGCAGCGTGAAAATTATGTTCTGCGGAATATAAACCCGTATGGGATTCTTTTGTAGCTTCGTTCGACATTCTGGTGGATGACACTTTTTTATTTCATGAGGCTTCTTCCACCTTGCGGGAATCCGCAGAACTACTTCGCATGTTTGATTCCTGCTACAAGGCAAATTTTGAGGTGGAGTGAGCAGTGGGTGCATGAAATAGTGCCTCGCTTTCGGACATCAGCGACAGCCTCGTACAATGCTTCTTGGCCAGAAGGGAGCATAAACGCCTGCAGAAACTGGGCGGCTACGTACTTCAATTACTTTAAGCTTTATACGACTGTATGATCTTCTCCAAGCATACGGGATCAAATCAGCACCAACGCATCGATTGCCTTTAAATAGTTGGCTTGCTTTTAAAGCAAGCACGTGTTTTTTATTCTGAAAAGGTTTTAAAATGCAGAAATGAAATAGCTAGTGCCTACCCATGGCGTGTAAAATGACAAGCCAAGCTTCGAGACGCACCTCTCAACCACTGCATACCCGTCCGAGCGTGTGTGTTAAGAGTTTCACAGAGATACCTCGAATTAGGGAAATGCAGAAATTCTCTCATTCAGACAGCCGCGGTACATATTCCAATGATATTTGCTGCATTTGAGAGAGATAGTTAAATTCTAGCAATTTTTCGGAAGAAGAATTGTGATTAGCTAGGACCTGAGTTTTTAAAGCAAATTGCCAGTAATTGGGACGGTTAATAAAATACGCACGGAGCTTACACATTTGTTACTGTTCTCTAAAAACAGATACCAATTGCTTCTGTTATCTGCATCTGTTAGAGCGTCCTAAGCGGACAAAAGGTCATATCTTAGTTGGCAGCTTACGTCAAATTGTTGCAACCGTCTGTAAGTGTTTTGCAAAAAACCTACTCACAAGTCAATCATAGAGTTCTCAGTGGTGTACAGTAGGTCAATTTTGCATGCTTCGATGTCTTAATAGGTGCAGTTTACCGAATTGCGATATCTTTATTTATTACTGAGTGAGAGCTGAAAACTTGGTACCTAGTTTTTTTTTAATGTTTGCAGTTTTCAAGAATTTCGCGGAAAAAATGATGACGCAAATTAAAAATTCACTTCCTGCAGTTACCAGATTTTGATGTAGTGCAACAAATTTAATTAAATTCTATCTAATTGATGCCGAGAAAAACGATTTTTCTCTTCCCATCTGCTTAGGTAAGAGTTCCCGGCCGAGCAATAGCAGTAAGGTGACTTAACTATTTTCGAATGAAGTTTTGAAACGCTTTCATTTTTTTTCCTTTCTGCTTTACTCGCACAAGGGTACTCAATAGGGAAAAATCTGCAGTGTAGATTGCCCCACATTACAACAGTAATTCCAAACCCTGTAAGCTTCCAAACTTACCAGCTATATATCAGCGCCGAAGGACGAAGATGGCCCGTACCTCAGTAAACCAGGCTGCACAGCTATTTAATTTAAATTTGGCTATGTTCCATCAGGAATAAAACTCTAGTAGATCTCTTTTGTGCCACGATTATTTATGCAAGCTTTACACCCACTTGCTCGGTACTTTTGCGGTAAACTTGTTACGATAGCACACACGAAGCGCAATGACTGGGAGGTAATGGCATTCTAAATGATATGAGGAATTCCTTCAAACAAGAAGTGTTACCCCATAAGGAGGCGTTTTGAGATTACGCAGTTGCAAGATATTTCGAAGTCAGGAGCGGGGATTCTCGCAGGAGCGGTAAGTGCTCACCACTTTATCGCTTCTTTTGGGCCTCCCTTCGACCTGAAATTGCAGCGGGGGGCACACAAGGGAAACGACAGGAGATTTTGCGCCGCTAGTCCCCGTAGTTCATACAGTAACAATGCAAAAAGAAAAGAAGAACAGAGAGAGAGGAGAAATATAGAAAGGTTCTGTAAACTTTTCTACCCCACATAATGAATGCCCAGTTAATCTGACATGCGCAACTGCATGTATGTGAAATTTCTGGCCTGAGGCCCCATGGGCAACTTATATCTCTCACTGGTGTGAAACAAAGCCTGATGCAGGGATACAGTTTTAGGCTTTGTTTGCAGCATGCTCAGCCACGACCGTGCAGCCGTGTTAGGAGCATGTATGGCGCACTAGCAACTACGAAAATGGCCTGCAGAGACTGGAAGATTTAATCGCTTTTGCCCCGAGCTCTCGAAAGCACTGGAAACGCCCGAACAGCCCAAAGCGATAAAGAACGCCGGACCTTCGTGCGGCTCGTTTCTCAATATCGCCGGGCGCTTTCGGATATTTCGACCGCTTCCCCAACGAAGAGGTTTTAAGGAAATGCAGTTCGCGTGCTCGTATACGTGTGCACCCTCGGCCCCTTGGACATATCGTGGTTTCAATCCGCTATTTGTCCTCTTTCATCTGCTTTCGCAACCCCTGGTATGCTTCTTGTTTTGTTGGTTTCTTGTCTGATTTAAAAAAAAAATTCTTTTCACAATCGCCATCTTTATGTCTATTGCTTCGGGCGTTGTTTTCATGCGCCCACTTGTTTGCATGATTTATTTTGGCGCTCCCTCGGTGGCAGCTAGCTCGCAAACGAAGTGACGTCTCCGAGGTCGGAAAAAGACGTTTTGTCTCGCCGGCCGTTTCATTTGATTTGATAGATCACAATGCGGAGCGCGGCTTCCCCGCGCGCACTCTGGCCTCGACGTGGAAGTCGTAACGGGCGACCGCTCGTTTCTTCCAGCCGGGGCCCCGCTTGGCGTAGCTGATATGCGTTTTGAATTTTGATGCAGCGAAACGAGGCCTACGCACGCGCGTCGGTTTCAGAAAACCGACTTTGTTGTCCCCAGCTTCGAAGTTGTTCCATGCCTTCGGAAACATTTCCGCGCCACTAAACAAGCTGAACTTTTGATTTCGATGTTTGTCTCCGACAAACGTTCTGTTATTTGCCTGCCTCCTAGCCCATAAAGCAGAAAGAGATATCCTTGACGAACTTGGTTGTTTTGCGTTCATTTCACATTCAGCTTTATATCCCAACGCTCGGAAAGTTTAACAAATGAGTACAACTCGTAGGCTTGTGCTTAGAATATTATAAATGCAATTGTGTGTACAACATAAAATTTCAATGCAGGCGGTCTACTTCGTTAACGCCCATTTTCTGCTTAATGCTCCGGTTTCTGGGTCCCTATTTACAAAGCACTAGTTACGTTAGACGTGTTTGCAAGGACAGGAGTCGGGCTACTGTGCAGTACACATAATATTACCGAAGGTGGCTGGCCAGTAACAGTACGTTGTTAACAGAACGCAGCTCCTGGTGCTGGTATTAAACGCTTTCCGTGCGAGATAAGCTGGTGGCAATTTATGATAGTAGGTGCAAGTGATGATGTTGCGTTACGAATCCATTGTCACCTCCACAAGCCTCTGCGAGCGTATTTGAGCATGGTGGTGACGTCTAAAGCAATCTTTCTAGTCCAAGAGACCGTATACAACAAACTAGTTGGTGGCTTCGTGGAGCTTGCGTTGCAGTTGACTTGGAAATTTCGAGAGTGTTTCTTTTTAGGTTGTTTATTCAGCGCTGACAAATTCTTGGTTCTGATATAGAAAAAAATATGATGCCCTTGAAAGTCTAACGTCACGTGCTATAAGCATGGTCACATGATTAGCAAAGCAAATGGTTATGAGCTCTGAAGTACAATCTATGCATTCCTAGATGTTGATTAACCAACTGGCTCACTTGACTGAACATCGTCTTCGTCCACGTGAGTGAGTGAGTGAGTGAGTGAGTGAGTGAGTGAGTGAGTGAGTGAGTGAGTGAGTGAGTGAGTGAGTGAGTGAGTGAGTGAGTGAGTGAGTGAGTGAGTGAGTGAGTGAGTGAGTGAGTGAGTGAGTGAGTGAGAATAACTTTATTGGGGTCCAGTGCAGACACGGAGGTTGTCCCGCGCCACCACTCCCACGTGGGGACCGGCAGGATCACTGCCTCGACGTCACAGAGTGAGCAAATCATGAACTGCCGTTTTTCAGCGTAGCCTGTGAACGCTGTAGTGCATTAAAATAAGAATTGTATGACATGTAAGCTGTGACTAGACGGAACACAAACATAGGCACGGTGTGATATTAAAGACCGTATATGATAACAATAAACACATTTGTACGCATCCGCTTTACAGAGCTTTCAACGTGTGAACTGGGTCTGTATAACTGTTTCTTTTTACAGCCAGGGGGCCGGGCAATATCGCTTAGTCACAGTTCTAAACATTAATCGTAAATAGACCTTCCCGGTAGTCTCAAATATCGTGTCTGAGACACCTGATGCTTTGGGCTTTGAGTTGCCGTGAGCTGTGCCGTCAAGCCATGCCATTACAGGGAGCACAGCACATGACATAAGTAGCCGAGTCAGTATCAAGTTATTCTGACACAAAACACAAAACAAAACCACAAAACTATTGTAGGGAAACGTCCTAGTAGATGGGCTCTAAAACCTGAACATCAAATTCATTTATAATTTTTCACAGCCGAGTTCTGAGGGCAATTCCGCAACGGTATTTGGGTGGTGGCGGTGACGGCCGGAAAGATTATTTCCAATAGAATCAAGGCAACACTTGACTTCAGCCAACCAAGAGAACAGGCTGGCTTCAGGAAGGCATATTCTACGATGGATCATATCCATGTCATCAATCAGGTAATAGAGAAATCTGCGGAGTACAATCAACCTCTCCATATGGCTTTCATAGATTATGAAAATGCATTTGATTCAGTAGAGATACCAGCAGTCATAGAGGCATTGTGTAATCAAAGAGTACAGGAGGCATACGTGGATATTTTGGCAAATATCTACAAGGATTGCACAGCAACCTTGGTTCTCCACAAGAAAAGTAGAAAGTTACCTATCAAGGAAGGGGTCAGGCAAGTAGACACAATCTCTCCAATGCTATTCACTGCATGCTTAGAGGAAGTACTCAAGCTCTTAGACTGGGAAGGCTTAGGAGTCAGGATCAAAGGCGAATATCTCAACAACCTTCGGTTTGCGCATTGTCCTATTCAGCAACAATGGGGACGAACTAGAGCGAATGATTGAGGACCTTAACCAAGAAAGTGTAAGAGTGGGGTTGAACATTAATATGCAGAATACCTGGCAACGGAACAAGAATTCAGGATCGCCAGTCCGCCTCTAGAGCCTGTAAAGAATACGTTTATCTAGGGCAATTACTCACAGGGAACCCTGATCATGACAAAGCAATTTACTGAAGAATAAGATTGGGTAGGAGTGCATACAGCAGGCATTGCCAAATCCTGACTGGGAGCTTACCACTGTCGTTGAAAAGAAAAGTATACGATCATTGCATTCTACCAGTGCTAACATATGGGGCAGAAACTTGGAGGTTAATAAAGAAGCTCGAGAACAAGTAAAGGACCGCACAAAGAGCGATGGAAGGAAAAATGTTAGGCCTAACATTAAGAGACAGGAAGAGAGTGGTGTGGATCAGAGAACAAACGGGGATAGCCGATATTCTAGCTCACATTAAGCGGAAAAAATGGAGCTGGGCAGGCAATGTAATTTGTAGGATGGATAACCGGTGGACCATTAGAGTTACAGAATGGATACCAAGAGAGGGGAAGCGCAGTCAACGACGGCAGAAAACTGAAGTTAGGAACTTTGCAGGCGCAAGTTGAAATCAGCTAGCGCAAGGCAGGGGTATTTGGAGATCACAGGGAGAGGCCTTCGTCCTGCAGTGGACATAAATATAGGCTGATGATGATGATTGTGATGACGGTGAACGGTGACGGCCGGAGGTCATGGAGGTTTGTAAGAGTGGATGCTCGGGCTTGTTGGTGTCGCATTGTTAGATACGAGAGAACAATGAACACAGAGTGTGTGTAGAGCTACGTGGCGGCCGTGCATCTTTCTCTGTATTTTTCTTCTTTTCGCGCTCTTGGTTTTAACAATCGTTTATGAGACTTAGTGGCTTCGCCGAAGCATTGACACCGATAGCAAGATGTATAGCGTTGCATTTGAACTCCTAGGACGGTGTTCTATGAGCGGGTGCGACGAGTTACCCCCTGACACAGCACCAGCTAGCACGCAAGGCAGCTCTTGCCGCGAGGTCGCGAGCTCGATCTTGGCCGCGGTGGCAGCAATACAATGAGCGGAATGGAAAAAAAAAAAAAAAGCCCACTTGTGTATCATTCTTTGGCTGCACGTTAAAGAACTCCAGGTGAACAAAATTATTCCCGAGTCCCCAACTACGACATGCCTTATATACAGATCGTAGTTTTGGTACGTAAAAAACCCAGAAATTAATTAATTAAAAAGCAATCAGGCGCCCGGGCCACCCCCCTATGTCTGACAACGCTGGCATGACGGCAGCCGCCAGTGGCATGATAGCGCCAGTGACGTCGGCTTTAACGAGCACCCAGCGAAAAAAAAAAAAAATAAATCTGCAGATCCCAAGCACTGTGGAAATCAGTGTGTGTGGCTTTCATGAGCCAGCAAAATGGCGCATTACGACAAGAGGCACGCTGCAAATTTCAGTGGCAAACGCGTCCCTCAGCCGGCATGGTGGACCTTGCAGAGCAAGCTGAAGTTTTATTCAGCATTAGAACGCGTTCACTCACAAGATACGACGTGCCCGACGTTGTAGGAACGCGCCACAGCGTGTTTTTGCAACGTATATTGTCACGTTCTAGGAGAACAGGAGACCTGAAGCGTTGAGTTAGAGTCTCTGACCGCCAGCTGATCAAACGCAAAGCTCAAGCACTCGCGCGTGGATCGGAGTATCTGTCTGTCTGTCTGAAAAACTTTATTGAATGTACACGGAGGAAGCTTGAGGTGGCCCGGAGGGGGCCACCTCTCACACTCACTAGGTGGGCTCCTCATTACAGGAACCCATTGGCGGCCGCCACAGCTTGTGCTCGGTGGACCAGGCCCTTCTAGAAGACTCGCCAGGTCGGAGCAGCCGAGCAGGGCTGCCTCCCAGTCCTCCCGGGTGGGGTTTGGTTTTGGGGTGAGGTTAGGGGTTGATTGGCATGCCCACACCATGTGGAAGATGTCCGAAGAATTCTCCGCACAGTGCGGGCATTTTCCTGTACAGGCAGGATCAAAGTGTTTTAAAACTGCCGGGCACAGCAGTATTTTGGTGTAAAGGCGTAGGAGTGTACGTTCCTCTGCCTTTGTAAGGCCCTCACAGGATGATGATGATGATGATGATGATGATGATGATGATGATGATGATGATGTCCTCAGCACATGGCTCGTACCCACTTCGGGGGATTGGCCAAGAATTGAGCATCTGAACTTTTAGATATGCATTCTGAAACTACAGTTAATGTGCATTTTAGTAATCAGAACAACAGACAGATTAATTTTTCTGAACTGCCTAATTTATAATACTAATGCCATAAATTAAAACTGAAATATCTCTCAGAGAATTGTAAATGTGGGAATTTAAAATTTTATTCGTTTTGTTGATTGAATGAAACCACAAACGGCATCGAATACGTCCCTGTGGCTAAAGCCCAATACCGAGGCACCGAAAGTGAGTACTGATTCTGATGTTAAATTTAACCCTAATTTAGCAAGCGGTATTTCAAGAAGTCTTTTTCTTTGTAATTTATACTGACGACAGATTAAAAAATAGTGTTCTACGGTTTCTATTTCTAGGCAGAATTGGCACAGCGGCGATATCGCCAGACCAGCCCTGTGTAAATATAAATTTAATGGTGGGACACGGCAGCGTAATTTTGTAAGGATGACTTCCGATTGTCTTGATGGACACCAATGAATTTTCCACGGAAATTTTAGGTGCTGAAATTCAGTCCATGATGTTATTGTTTCCATGATATCTCTACGAATTGCATATTTCCGATATCTGATCGCCGGTATTTGTGCCACCACTGGAAGGTCCGATAGTATCGCTCCATTCAGGGATGCTCTCGCTAATGAATCAGCCATTTCATTTAAATGTAATCCGCAGTGTCCTGGTACCCATAATAATTTTATAAGATTCATCTGGGGGAGGGGGGGGGGAACTAATGTTAGAAACGTCTTTAGAGCCGGTGAATTTGTTGAAGCTGTAAGCGCAGTACAGACAGAAAGGGAATCTGTTAGAATTAACGCGCTGGATTCATTTAAAGGGAGTTTCCGCAAAGCTAGAATCATTGCTAGGAGCTCAGCTTCAAATACAGGAGTGAAATCTGGTAGTCTGAAGGAGAATGACCAGCCAAGCGAAAGCGAGAAAATGCCTACGCCCGCCTTTTCGTCATTCACGGAAGCGTCAGTGGCTATTATGTTAATTGTGTGTACGTGTGCAAGGTAATCTTGCAACATATTATTTAATAACCGGACTGAATGAAACTTAGGGTTCTGTGGGAAAATTTCATCTAATTCAATCTTTAAATTCTGATTTGAATCATATGATGGAATAACGTCTCGAATTTTTACATTCAAACTGTCTAATTGCTTTTGTACAAAAATAACCTGTGGGGTGTGAAAACGTGGCGAATGAGCAAGAAAGAAGGAGTTTGGATCGTTTATAAATACATATTCAGATCGTCTAATTGGAGAACTGTAAAATATGAGAAATGTTTGTATCGTTAAGATGCGGAATCTGCAGGGCAATGTTGGTAGGCGCGCTTCCTGATAAAGAACATTGTTTGCTACAAACCTAGGGAGTCCCAGGCACAGGCGCAGGGCTTCACGCTCCAATAGAACCAGAGGCTTAGTTTTATAAGCAGGGCTTCCCGAGAACAATACACAGCCGAATTCCAATATTGGACGCATGTACATTTTGTATATCATTAAGAGGGCTTGCCTACATAGCCCATATTTTCGGTTGCTCAGTCTGCGTAGTAAACCTAAAGAACGCTGAGCCTTATATGCCACGTTTTCTATATGTGGACTCCAGTTGAGTTTTCCGTCATAAATGATACCTAAATATTTAAGAGACTCAACCTGCGGAATGTTTTCTTGATTGTAAAATATGGATATAGAAACCAGATGCATAAGTGGGAACACCAATATTGCGCTTTTACTTACGTTTAATGACATGCCAATTGATTGAAGCCATACCTGAAGCATACTCAAGTATCTCTGCAATTTTTGGTATAAAGAATATATGTCGTTGTCGGCGGCGAAGAATGCAATATCGTCTGCATAAACGTAAACTTGCACGTCCTGACTGGCTGGAATAGAACTCATTAATATGTTAAATAATATTGGAGATAGGACTGCTCCTTGGGGGACACCACGAGTCTGTTTGAACTTAGACGAAAAGCAGCCATCCTTAAAGCAATAAAATTCTCTTGATCTCAAAAATTCTGCCAACCACGCAATTATATAATTTGGGACATTATGATTCCGTAGTACATTCAGTAAAACTGTATGTTCTACGGAGTCATATGCTTTAGCTATGTCTAATGTCACTAAAGCGCCATATTGTCTTCTTTTTCTAGCGAGTTGTATGCGGCTCTCTAAATCAGCATGGGCACACCATATAGAGCAGTCAGCTCTGAAGCCTATTTGATTTGGATTTAATATTAAATTATCCGACATCCTTAGGACTTAGGTATCTTCGTCTGCTTCTTCGCTGGCGCCCGTCAAAGCAGGTGCCGGCGCATGGCGCGTGGACTAGCGCGCGTCTTCGGCTTTCTAATTATGTAGCACATGTTGCAAGGTGTGACAATATGATGTAGCCCATATATGACCATGACAGAGACGCAGCGAATTGTTGCCTTGTGACGCAGCTAACGCGCCAAGAGGCTCAAAGCACTGGCTTGCATGAGGGAAATTCTTAAGCGTCTTTTAAAGCGAATAGCTTTCTTCAGGTCTTTCTTTGGCGGTCAGCGGCTGGGGGTCGGAGGTTGCTAGCCGGAAGTTGCAACAAAGGCGCCGATGCACGCATTGCGGAGCGCGAACGCTACCCGTCGTATATGCTGTTTGAGACGCACGTGCTGTCCACGTGTACTACTGCTATACAGAAGGGCTGGTTCACGGCTAAGTTCGCTGCGGAAGTGCTCAATGAAACAACAAGCGCTACCTAAATATCCTCGTTGCAACAAGTATGTAGAGTGTCCCGGGCAACGTCAGTCAAGTTTTTGTTTACCTAATTATTCTGTCTGATTAGCCAAGCAACTAGCACACAGAAATTATACTGGTGGCGGAAGCGGACAGATGACCGAACCCAGTATTGTTATCATATCAAGCCTAAGAGCGTGTATATATATGTATATATATACGAGGTGGGGTGATGAAGGGAGGATATATACTAGGCAGAAAACTAAGTGGGGTGATTCATGACGTTAGGACATTTTCAGGCGCAAGGTGGAATCAGCTAGCTCAAGACAGGGGTAAATGGAGATCGCAGGCAGCGGCCTTCGTCCTGCAGTGGACATAAATATAGGCTGATGATGATGATATTCGCTCATAGGCACGTGTCAATGTCAAGGCAACATAAATGGCTAGAGAGGAACAGGAAAGGAAAGGGAAAGGGGGGGGGGAGAACCGACGAAAGCTTACTCTTTATAAGGACAGCAGCCTTGTGCGGCCTAATAAATTTCCAGTCAAGAAGTTTGTTTAGAGCACTTGCAATAAGAACTTCAGTTACCTGTAATTAAATCCCGCACTTTAAAACGTTGTTCGTATATGACTCGCTCGCTTGAAACTTGCCCGCATATAACACTTTCGAGCACTTGTTACGCAATTTTTACAAAGGCAGCCATTCATCCACACACTTTTTACTTCGCCACAATATCAGCCATAATGTCCCCGCTTTTTGGTGGAGTGTGCAGTGCATTGTCACACGTCCCAATGGCCTGAACAGACACCACTCTCCTAGCGCAATTTTCAGCAATCTTCGCGACTCCAACAGTACGCTGGCAAAAAGTGGGAGTATGAGCAGCTACACGAACATGAAAGGATGCACATGCGCAATGCCATGTCTCGACAAAAGCGCTTGCTTCGTTAAAGGGCTCAAGAATGCAGTTTGACACGCGCTCCCAGATATCAGTTTATTCTGAACGTGTTCCATCCGACCAGAATTGGATTGTCACGTTCCGCCCCAAACTTCCAAGGCCTACTCTAGTAGCGGAAAGCACACCATAGAATACAATTTCAGAACGGCAGCAGGGGAGTGCCAGTCACCCAATATTCGACAAACAATGTGTGACAAACAATGCTTCTCCTCTCACTTCCAACGTGTGAGGAGAAGCATAGCGTTTTGTCGAAGTACGCACCAGGATCTTTCATTTCGTCGACCCTGGGCAAGCGAACATCACGAAGAGTGTATACAAAAATTGCACATGGTGTGTTTTCCACGTATAAATTAATACTATAGTTTTGGAAGCATTTAAGGTACCTCATTGGTCTGTGCACTTTTGGAAAGTGAAAGAAATGTCTTTTATGGAGGTCAATGCAGTCGCAAACACTGTCGACAGTCCTAAATAACTTTAAGTCATGAGCTTATACATGTAAAGAATGAAGAACGTTAAATTGCTAAATAAATGTCATTAACAATAACAACGACGACGATGACAACGACATCTTACGAGTAATAAGATGAAAAGTTCACGCGCACTTCCGGAAAATGCTGGGTACGATCGCCCAGCTTCCCTGTTTCAAGCGTTGCGCGGCTGAGTGCAAGGTTAAGTGTTTTTTTTTTATTGCGATAGCAATTATATGGACACTCAAAAGCAGATTTCTGCCGTCGGCGTCGCCGTCGCCGTCGCCGTCGCCGTGAGGTTCCGTATGACGTCATTTGGAGATGAAATCGTCGCCGCGCGCCGAACGCTGTATGTGCGAGTGAAAGGGCGCGAGGGGCGCGTCTTTCACGGGGAGTGAACGCACGGCGGAGAACAAACGCGCGTTCTGCGCCGTGCTCGCTTAAGGGCTGCAGAAGTAGGCGTCTCTTTTCTTCTTTACAATCACCATATTATGGTGGCTAGAATTGAATTCTAGCCACCATAACCATATATGTAGAGCAAACGCGCCTTCTTCAGACGCGCGAGAGGCCGTGGGGGAGGGGGAGGGAAGGGAGGAGACGTTTAGCTGCGGCACCAAGTGCCTATTTATATCAGAGGCTCCAGCAACAGTCACCAACGCCGCACGCATTTTGAGCTAACGCGGGCAAAACGCCGATGGCGTCGACAACAGTTCTGCGTGTTGTTGCTACCAAAGCCGCTCACCTTACTTCGTATGACATTGCTGTGTTGCTATCGCATTCATTGCTTCGCCCTTAGGGCGAAACTGTGACATTTTTTATATTTCAGCACTACATAAAACCATGGGTAATGTGATCCTTACGGCTTTCTTCTTTCGCTGATATATCGCATGACACACAAGTTAGCTATCTAATAACTGGTTGCTCATAAAACACACATTAAGTCGGTCTGGAGCTACGCGAAATTTTTAAGTCACTGAATGAGTGGACTAATTAGAAAACAGAAAAATTCGAGACACTGAAGAAATTAATATACACATTTCAGGCTTCAATAATCATATGCTTTATGTATTTTTGTTGTACTTCCTCCCCCATCACTTAATGTTCCGATTGGGACCTGTGGTGTATTTATAAATAAATAAATAAATAAATAAATATAGAATACTTGTGCATAAACAGCGTTCGCCGGCAGCACATCACACTTTCATTCTCAAATACTTTAACTATGTTGCCTTTTGTGGCCCTACAATCTTTCACTTTTATTGCGATAGCAATTATATGGACACTCAAAAGCAGATTTCTGCCGTCGGCGTCGCCGTCGCCGTTGCCGTCGCCGTCGCCGTGAGGTTCCGTATGACGTCATTTGGAGAAGAAATCGTCGCCGCGCGCCGAACGCTGTATGTGCGAGTGAAAGGGCGCGAGGGGCGCGTCTTTCACGGGGAGTGAACGCACGGCGGAGAACAAACGCGCGTTCTGCGCCGTGCTCGCTTAAGGGCTGCAGAAGTAGGCGTCTCTGTTCTCCTTCACAATCACCATGTATGTAGAGCAAACGCGCCTTCTTCCAACGAGCGAGAGGCCGTGGGGGAGGGAAAGGAGGCGACGTTTAGCTGCGGCACGCAGTGCCTATTTATATCAGAGGCTCCGGCAACAGTCACCAACGCCGCACGCATTTTGAGCGAACGCGGACAAAACGCCGATGGCGTCGACAACAGTTCTGCGTGTTGCCGATGCTGCTGCATGTCCAAGTTTATACAGCTGATAAAGCTAATATCATTACTCCGTATAGCTCTCTACAAGTTTGCTATCGCAATTGATGCTTCGCCTTTCAGGTGAAGCTGCGACAACTTTTTGAAAGATGATGTAGTTTGATTTAAACTGAGGAGGTAAATATTCATCTGCAAAGGAAGACATTTGTTACCATGTCATGTATTTTTTATTTGCCACGTGTTGGCAAAAGTTGCGGTTGAAATTGTTCAGTTTCATATTGCAGGCTAAGACACCGTTGAAGGAAATAATTCGTAATGAAAAAAGGAGAAAATGGGCTGCTCGTTAAGTAGGCGCTGCGCTGGTTAACAACGAGGTACGCCTACCTATTCAATGCCGTCGAAAACAGATCAATACAGTACACGTGTGGTATGTTCCGTTGCACTCTCTTGCATGCATGGTAACTTAATTGCATGTACAGGTGAAAGAGGGGGAGGGGGAGGGGGGTTTGCCGTTTGTACACGTGTTCGCCATGTTTTATACTTAATCGTTTTATGGGTCAGCAAAATCAGCATACCTTTTAATGACAGTGAGTGAGTGACTACATAAACTTTATTGAAATATGAGTAATTGAGCTGGCCTCATGTGAGGCACATCTATGACCGGGTCCTCTATTTCAGGGATCCGCTTTTGATGGCAGTGCACTTTTCGCAGAGCTCCACAATTCCAGTAAAGGTGTTGATTGATTCACCCTCAGGAGAGTAGCCGCGGTCACACATCGCTTAGCATTTCCCCCGGGTATACATGTGTGCACACTATCTCGAACCTGTAAAGCAACTTATCTCTCTGCAAGTGTGCAGAGTCAAACGAACATGCAGTCAAGCACTCGATGAGCGCAGAATAAGGCCGCTTATTGGATTAATTTGCACCAGCTGTGTGCAGCGCTTGCAGCGTGATGCAACCAAAATAGGCAGGGAAGCAGCGCACGTGGTTTACGTCAAGCAGGCCCGCCGTTTAAAGTGCAACCAGTAATAAAAGGCGTGCTTCCATACTTAGTTAAGTTTGTGAACGGAAGCTATCATTTTCTCAATTTTGAAAGAAAACTATCCAGACGCCAAAATGGGAGTGAGTTTCCTAATACGATGAGACAGTACACGTGTTCGAAGGTCGAAAAAAAAAAGTGTATATATCGCCCATTATACGACGATCAGAGGCTTGCGGTTCGGGCTATTTTAAGAAAATTAGATGAGAGGCCGTTTAGAGAATAGCAGATCCGACGATGTGCGCAAGCCACAAAAGCGCTGCCGAGTTCCTTGAGATGCACCTGCAGCCGGTATATGACCACTTGCGAGGAACTGAAGGAAGAATGTTGTTTCGAAGCGCGTGTGTGTGCGTGCCGGCGGTAAACGTTTGAAGCGAAAGCTTCATTACGCTACCTCGGGCAGGCGTCGGTGACTCAACAGTTTTCACCCTGAGAGCTAGAGGTCAAACCACAAGAGAGCATTAAGGCGCGTTTATAGTCCGACGTTATCAGCACGCGGGCGAGCGCCATCAGACGCCGGGCGCGTCGGAGCGCATTGGCCGCGCGTCCGGTTACGTTGGCGGCGCCAGTACGTCGGACCATCGGTCGAACTATAGCCGCTGTTCTCGCCAACGTGACATAACCTGTGCGCGCGTTCACGTTACGTCGGACTATATTTAGGCGTTTACGGAGCCCTGAAATTCAGGAGAAATTGCCGCCGTTGCCCGAGTAGAGTTGGGCCCGGCTACCAGTTGCAACCAAGTCTGACTGGGCCTCTTCGATTATTCGTCACTGACAGTCCCAGACTGCCCGAGACGGTGCTTTCAGCCAATGAGCGTTGCGTATGCAGTCTTTCGGGCAGTCCGGGACTGTCAGATACGGATAATCGAAGAGGCCCACTATTTTACTGATTACCGCACTGTCTTCATAGGCATAAAGAAATGACGAATAAACACTGTATTCATTGCAAACATGTCTGTATATTGTCACGGGGATTCACAGGTACACTGGTGAGACAATATTTACAGGCTGCTGCTACCAGAGAATGGCTGACAGCATAACACGAGGCTTGTCCCGACTTCTTCCTCTTCGCCTAGCACAGCGGTCCTTTAATGGCAGGCTCATACACACTGCCTCGTAACAATATCATTGCGAAACCGCACCTCGGCCACAGCTCGACAATGGGCCTAGTCAGGGCAGTGAAGCTTTCGCTATCAACCAGGGTTAACCAAAGCTAAACCACACCATTTTTTTTTTCGAAAGCTTGCCCTTAGGCATAATACAAAGCATATCAAAAAAATACACCAATTTTCTTCTTCGCGTCTTTCAGAAACCATTCCCCAGTACAGAGTAGCCAACAAGGTTAAGCCTGGCTAACCTCCCTTCATTTCTCGTATCACTTTTCTCTCGAAAATATTTTTTTTGTGCCGTGTTTTAGTGACTTCTTGCGCTTAAACAATTTACGCACAGACCACGCTTGAAAGCTTCCGCCGTTCATAAGCGAGAGACGAGCGTGATATACACTATTCGAGCAGTCTTGTGACTTGAAATGGCATTGAAGTTATGATGATCATGATGATCATGATGATGATACCGAAATTGGTACATACCCACAAAGGGGGGGGGGGGGGTTGATCAACAAGCGGGCTTTAGAATGGTTAGAGGGGATAGAAAATTTAGTAGTAGTAATATAAAGGCTGTAATTAAAAAATACTTGAACGTTATTTAATAAAAGAGGAGTAAAAGCCACGCATTGGGTCATAGGAAAAGCAAAACCTAAATTTAAATAGGAAGAAAGAATAAGTACATTAAAAGAAAAAAGTTGGCCGCATATCTGCTTGCTTCGCTGCAAATGACATCGAAAGACGATAGTCTTCTGCCACCCCTGATAATTAACACCCTCTCTTGTCCACCCTCCCACCCCTCACGCTCTTCCCCTCCCCTCTCACTCCTCCCATGATGGATGCAATGGAGATTTTGCTGAATTCAATTCAAATTTACCGCGTTCGCCCTGCTCTCGCGCCATCTGTTGGGACATTTTATTACCGTTGACTTAAAGCCGGCTGCAGAGCCGCGGCTTCAGTCGGCTTCTTTTAACGCGTAGCGTTTCCTACACCATTTCTAACGCATTCGACGCCATTTCTAACGCATTGATTTTTCATTTACTAACGCAAAAACCAGTACAATATGTATTCTTAATTAAATGAACGCTACGGATTACGGTTATGTGCCTCCAAACTCTGTACTGCTAAATTAGCCATCCTATACTCCGTTTCATACATCAGCCAGGTGCAACGCTGTAAAAGCTGCGCAAGAAGTACGGCCATTAAAATGTATTACTCCGTGCGTTCCGTCTATGCAGCGGTCTTCGCTGCGCGCCAGCGGCGTTTGCTCGCGCGAGCTTGCACGTGAGGCTGCAGCAACGGGCTGCAAATAAAACGCGCATAGCATGGCGTTTTCAGCGCAGCTTAAGAAACTAGGGTCTTTAGAGTTACGTATCTATGTATTTTCTATTAAAGGAACACACCTCCTAATACTTACCTAGTGATGTTGCGCCTCAGATATGCGTAATATTTACTTTGTGATCGATAACGTTCACAAGTATGAACAGCCGTACCAGTTTAAGTAGTGTGGGCGGTAAGCAAGTGGTCCAATTTTGGCCGGGTGGCTGAATCGGGTGACAGACAGACAAACAGACAGACAGACAGACCAAATTTTCAGCGTTTAAGTTCCCCAAGAAAGACTATCGTCTTTAAAAGGAATAACTAACCGCGAATATTTGAAAAGGGACAAAATGAAACTTGGGGTATGCATGCTAACTTCAAAGAGAGTAGCAAAATTAGCTATCAAATTATTATTGCAGACAGCGAGAACTTTAAAATAAAGACGTATTTATTCATTTGTTTTCTTTCTCTTCACTCGCTTTTAATGCTGTCTTCGCCACACATGCTAAGGTGCGGGCACGGTATCATTATGAATGTTATGAAACTTGATCCGACCAGTGTAAACGACAGCGCTGCGGCGACACGAAATGCTGCGGACGGCGGCGCAAGGTGAATTGATGACGCAAGCAAACTACTACAAATGGCGGCGCCAGCTGCGCTTATGACGTTCCGATTATTTTAAGTCGTTATCGCTCTTTAGTGCCTTGTCCATCCGCGTCGAACCATCATGACAGGTGATCAAACGTACTCCGGCTGTGGCTGCGTATGGTGCGGCCACGCGGGCTCTATCTTGAAAACGATCTGCGATGAGGACAGAGTGCGCCGAGTGCTTATATCTTCGTGTGTGCTGTCTTCTCGCCGATTGGCACGAAGGTCAATCCGCTTGCTTCTGCGGGCCCTATCTTGAAAGCGATCGTCTTACGCGACGGACGGACGGACGGACGGACGGGTTTCCTCGTTGTGCAGGCATAGAAATGCTTACGTAGTTAAAAAAAATGTCACAGTTTCGCCCTAAGGGCGAAGCAATGAATGCGATAGCAACACAGCAATGTCATACGAAGTAAGGTGAGCGGCTTTGGTAGCAACAACACGCAGAACTGTTGTCGAGGCCATCGGCGTTTTGCCCGCGTTAGCTCAAAATGCGTGCGGCGTTGGTGACTGTTGCTGGAGCCTCTGATATAAATAGGCACTTGGTGCCGCAGCTAAACGTCGCCTCCCTTCCCTCCCCCTCCCCCACGGCCTCTCGCGCGTCTGAAGAAGGCGCGTTTGCTCTACATATATGGTTATGGTGGCTAGAATTCAATTCTAGCCACCATAATATGGTGATTGTAAAGGAGAAAAGAGACGCCTACTTCTGCAGCCCTTAAGCGAGCACGGCGCAGAACGCGCGTTTGTTCTCCGCCGTGCGTTCACTCCCCGTGAAAGACGCGCCCCTCGCGCCCTTTTCACTCGCACATACAGCGTTCGGCGCGCGGCGACGATTTCATCTCCAAATGACGTCATACGGAACCTCACGGCGACGGCGACGGCGACGCCGACGGCAGAAATCTGCTTTTGAGTGTCCATATAATTGCTATCGCAATAAAAATAAGGCATCAAAGGCCTCAGTAGACATAGTCGTCAAGGAAATTCACTCAGAGTTTAAGACTTAAGAAAAAAGAAGTGTTTCGCTGTGCTTTGTTACTCCAAACATCATTGTCACTTACATCCCACCACTTTTTAAACTTTGTCGGCCGACTGATACCGGTGATTTTTGGAAACGGCAGGCGATTGTCGATGTGCCTGAATCCGCTTTCGATAATACGGCTGAATCCTTTGAACTTCCAAGCGAAAGAACTCCCTTAACAATCAGTGGAGTGAGACGAGCAGTGGTCGCATGTGTGGTTTGAACGTGCAAATCACCGCATGGTCGATAAACGAGCGCAAAAGAACCATAACAAACCCACATGTATTCCTAAAGCAACCCATAGACATTGTCTACACATATACGCGAGACCCTTCACACGTGATTTCTCTGTAAGGGTACCACGTGGATGACGCGTCGTGACGTTGTGTGCGTACAATCATTTTAATGGCGCCGAGATCTTTCATGGGATTTTGATTGGGCGAGCCACACGCTGGCATCACTTGGAGGACAAGGATGGCGACACATACGTGCCAGTTAGAAGGAATCGACACGAAGTGGCATGGTGTATCCATACTCATCGCTGTTTGCTCGTTAACCTATACTAACTGTTATGCCACCATCACAGCGAGAGGCCATCACTGTTATCTGTGACTTCTGAGTGCGAACGAAGCGCCAATTTGCGCATGAAGTGGAATGCATGCAGGTGTAATAATGTTTCACGACAACTAAGAAAGTGCGATGTTATACGGGACTACCTACTCCGTGAACTGTTAGCTGTAACGCCGCTATGCCTAACTTTGTAGCCCCGGCTCTGACGCCAACAGACCATGTTATGGCCATTTCACACGACGTGTTTGCGATTTAAGCAGAAGTGAAATATTTAGCGCAAGTGAGCGTGTGTGCTTTCAATAGGCTCTGACGATCCAGATCGTGCTTAAATGGAACTGCAAACGACCGAAACAGAAAGAAAAATTCACAACATAAAAACAAGCGCATGGCCGAGTGTAAAATTATGTTTCTTCCTCTTTAATTTATTTCGCTCTCTTTATTTCTTCCGCTTGTTCTTTTGTTCACTTAGTTTTAATGAAGGCGGTCGATCACTCACTAATCAGTCATTCATAGTCATGAATGATCATATACTAGAGTGGTTCCAATCATAGTAATAGTAAATGACGTTGGCGACTTGCGCGACTTAAGGTATACTTTGAAACGTGCGCGCACAGCAGACCACAGGCTGCGTTTGCGGCTTAATAAACCGGTGCCTACACGTGCCCAGTACGCGTGGCAGCGCTCACTCTCACCGTTTCATCTGTACCGGAGGGGGTAACAAGGCCTCTGGGTAAACAACCCGTGGGTGGGACACCCAGCAGAGCGCGTTATTCGCTCACGCTCTGGCGGGGTGTCGCGAGGAGCCTACGGACACATTCAGTTCGCTGCCTGCTGTTGACACAAAGGGTGGGGCACTCGCCGTGCTGCTTTTGCTTCGCAGACTCGGAACATGCAGTGTATGCATTGGCTGCTTTATACGAGGCTTCGTGCATGCGCTGCTATATCCGTTCACGTCTTTTCCTGTGTTTGTCCGTTTGTACGCGCAACGCTTCCCGATACAGCTGCTATAGCTTTTTATGTGGCTTCTTCCATTAGACGTCATTGGTTGTCGGTGGCTCTTCGTAGCGCGTCGATTATTAACGCCGGTGTTTGTGTCTGTCGACATTTGTCGATTCATCCTCCGTTGTTGAAAGCGATGAAAATGACCCAATCTTATAAACGAGTCGCCAAAGTTATATAAAGGCACTACTCAGGTTTCCACTACACCAGCATAGACGTATAGACAATGAGGGCTTAATGCCACAGTTTTTTTTTTGTTCCAATTGCGTTTTTAGCGGCAGCCATATGGAGCGTATATGCAGTGACAGAGAAGCTGATTTTATCCAAACTTAGTCACATGAGCAACTCGGCATAAATCGACACGCGGGGAGAGCTCCGCAAGCACACAGAGCCGCAACAGCAGCATTAAAGAAAACTGGAATTGTCAATGCGGACGAAAGCTGCGCGCCTAGGCTGAAACACACGTGTGCTGAAAGAGCAGCCTTGAAAGAAATAGCCGCGGGCATGTGTGCTGGCCTAAAATAATCTCAGTGTCTAATAGATCTCGCAAGAATACGGCTCAATATTGAGATATCGATTAGACTGGAGCTCTTCGCACACACGCGAGCAGCGTGTTCAATATTTATTTTTATTCTGCAGCACGTATAAAAGCATTTATTTATTAGGCGAACTAATTCGGTTACCGTCGCTTCCATAGATTACTTTCTTTGAAGATAGCAATAAAGCTAACCCTTTTCGCCCTAGTATGAGGACATGACGAGGACACTGGGGATCTAGTTCGGTATAATGAGTCTTATAATCGAGGACAATTTTTATACAAAAATTAGTTTGTCGTGCGAAAGGTGAAGTGCGAGTTGAAAAATGTCTATATAGAAATAGGTTTAGCTGTTAAAACTGAATTGAGATCTGTGCATGATGACCAGAATCATAGATAAAGAACAGTGAGAAAGTGCACTTGAAACGTATATATAAAGGACTATTAAATTTTATCAATTAGAAAATAATAAAAATACAACGCATGACTGTGAATTAGTAAAAAGCGATAAAAAAAACTTGAAAGGCATGGCATTGTAACAACAAAAAGCAAACACACAAAATGAAAATATCAACGCACAATTCACGAAAAATATCTGCGACTTTTTTAAGTGCATCATACAAGCAACGGAGAATGCAGTGATGCAGAAGGTTAAAATTGGTTTGATGTGAATCTTAATTCGAAGATGAATGCATGAAATCTAAATGCAAAGAAAATCAAAGGCCGCTTTGGACTATAGTGAACAGATTACTTTAGGCCATATGTTAGCGTTACTTAGGAGAAGCAATATAGAAATGTGAAAAATGTGAAATTTCATATAAAGGTTATCTTGTTTAAAGTTTATGATTGATGGACTCGTATCTACTACAACGATCTGTGCTTATATATTGATGACTGCTCGCTTGTTGGCGCAATTAAGAGTGCGCTTTGTTTACTGACGTTCGACAGACGCATATGCTGGTATGGACTGCATAAACGCTCAGCTAGCTTTTCGTCGACTCTTTGATCAGGGTGGAGTGCCGGCTAGGCTCCCTGCAGTCGTTCTACGGAATATGGAATACTAGTAAGATGCGTGGCATAACCTTGCTTCTGTAACACGGGCGAGACGAATGATCTTAACCGAGGAGCTAGATCTTCCGGTTAAGTACAACGTTCAGATAGAGCCATGACACACTGAAGCTAAGAAATGCACGAGAAAAGAAAGCTTTTTTGTGTTTTTTTTTCGCTTTCGGACGACCATCTTTTTATCCAGAGGGAGTCTAAATTAGTGCTTTTCTTTACTTTCCTAAAAATGGGAGGAAAAGGGAAGTTGAAGGAATAGAAAGGTGGCGTTGATATATAGGAGGCGGACCTACAACTTCCGCATGTTGTTCGGTACTCTTGAGCGTCTGTCTGTTTGGACGGACGGACGGACGGACGGACGGACGGACGGACGGACGGACGGACGGACGGACGGACGGACGGACGGACGGACGGACGGACGGATGGATGGACGGACGGATGGATGGATGGATGGATGGATGGATGGATGGATGGATGGATGGATGGATGGATGGATGGATGGATGGATGGATGGATGGATGGATGGATGGATGGATGGATGGATGGATGGATGGATGGATGCTATGAGCGTCCCTTTTGAAACGGGGCGGTGGGTTGCGCCACCAAGCTCTTGTTCCTATTTTGTCTAATGTCCTGCATATTTTTTTTATACACACACAAAGAATTCTCAGCATTATACACGCAAAGAATTCTCAGCATAAAGCTTTCAGAACCACTATTGGGAACATTGTTTTTTCATGCATCGGTTGTTTGCAGTCTCCCTACTTTTCTGCCACCAAACCTCCCGTCGCCTCTTACTAATCTCTATTGCGGCCATGTTTACTTTCCCCCTGCTATCCCTGAACCCAAGGGCTTTAAGGAGGCCAGAGAAGCAGCTGGTTAGATATCTTGACATTCCAATAAAACATGCTCCATCGTTTCCCTAGCTTTACCGCACCAAGCACATGCGCCTTCGTCCTTGGTGAACCTCGCTTTATAACTACAAGGTTAGAAAGCATCCTGATCTCGCTTCTGAAAGTAAGGAGCTTCCCTTTGAGCTATCATAAATTGTTTATTTCATGATTTTGTTTTTATCTCTTAGGTATAGTTACTCATAGCAGGCTTCTTTTTCGTTGCCGCCCCCAGGAGATTTTCTCAGCCTCTTTAACTTTGCGTTTGACGTTCTTTGTTGCCATGTTGCTTACTATACCGGTCGCATACTTGCTGTTAAGCTTCCTAGTTCTTTTCCTCCACTGTGAGTCAATGTTCTTCCTGTAAAATATCTGAGCACTCTCGCAACCCATTTACTTTCTTTCCTATTCCTAATTCTTTCTTCAAAATCAATTTCATTCTGAGCTTCCCTCACTTAAATACTTCTCCAGCCCATATCACCCCGCACAGCTTCATTTGTAATCTTCCCGTGAGCACCCAATGCGAAGCGTCCCACTGGTTGCCATCGAGTCCTGATTGTACCCTGACTTCAAGCAAGCAACCGCACTTCCAAATGTAAGTTCTCGGACCATTACATCTTTCCCCATACCCCGGAACACCTCGTGCGTATTGTATCCCCATAGCGCTCTGTGTTTCATTATGGCCGCATTTCTCTTCCCCTTGGCTATTATTGTTTGTCGTGCGTTTCCACATGTCTATTGTCTTCGTTTATACATAAACTAAGGTATTTGCATTCTTTTACCCGAGGTATTTCCTGGCCCTGTACTGACACTGTTGACTGTTTTCATTGAATACCATAAGACCAGATTTTTAACGCTAAACTTAAATCCTAAATTTTCACATTCCTCACCCCAGATATTAGCCAGACGTGGCACATCCCTTTGCCTGTTAGCAAGCAACATAATGTCGTCTGCATAAAACAAACCTGGAAGCTGCTGCTCTACTATTTTGCCCGCCTGCTTGCATGAGAGAGTAAACCCGATATTAATTCCTTCTAGTGCCCTTTCCATTCTTACAATATCCTCATAAGACCCATTGTAAAATACATTGCACATTGCCTTCTACATTTTTTTACAAATTCACTCGCAAGTGATTACGCAAAATATTCATTCTAGGTATAAAGTATGGTGTATGTGTAACTGTAAAGAAGTGTTTTACTCATATTCTTAACATCTGCTTTCGTGGAATTTGACACTCAGTTGATCTAGACCTCTGTGTCGTCCCAGACAGCCGAAAGCAAACTTGAGGTGCGTTTCAAAATCACTGAGATTGCGTGAAAGCACCAAACGCGCCAGCAACATGGCAATGTACTACACGTAGTTCCATCTTCATCTGTGCGTTTAAGCTATGAACTGCAGTTTTCACCGTAGCAAACATGAGGAGATGAGGAGATCTTTACGTACATGGAGACGCAGTTCTTGGCATCTAACCATGGTATTTAAATTAAAAAAATTGTTTTCCAAAATCCTAACATAACTGTAGACAATAAAAACCATATTGAAGAGCGAAAATATCACGAAGTTGTGTTCGGGTTCCAGGAGGATATAAACAGCAGCGGGATGAAGGGCACCCCTGTCTTAATACCTTGGTGATATCAACTTTCTGCTCCTCCCTTTGCATTCAATGCAAACAATATTTTTTAGGTAAATCTCCCACAAAAGCTGTTTAAACTAAGTGCGCCAGCGCCGAAGTGCCACCATGTGGTACTAGATAGAAGAACAAGGTTTGAATCGCTGCGACTTCCCTAAATATCATGCTAGGGTCGCAATTGCGCTTCGTGTCGGCAAAGAGTTAATGCGCAAACGTTCACGTACACAGTGTTGAGCTCTAGAATGGCACTGCTTTAAATAAACTTAGTCAAGGCGATGTTTAACGTCCACTGGATGCATCGCAAACAAAATGTGCCCGAATCATGAAACACGTGCCCACGTAGCGAGCGATGAAAAGAACAGGGCTCTCGCACTGTTTTAAAGCCGGGCGATACGTGACGATGTAAAATCAGGACACACGGGCAACACAACGAAGCAGAAGTTAACTTCCACCAGGAAACGAGAACAGACGAAACAGGGCGTAGCTGCACCGCGTCAATTTGGTGAAACAAAAAACAGCAGGGATGCTAAACAACAGAAAGTACGTGCTACTGAAGCAGGCGCGCATTTAAATGTTACGAAAGAACGAAACTCCAGTAACGATAAGGGAACATGAACAACGCTTCCTGAGTACCACTGCAAATTTCATAGGGAACACGTCTAGTTGAAAGTAACTGAGCAAGTTGTTTCGCAGTGGTTGAATATAATGATAGCAGTAAAGAACACCGTGATTATAATAGTGCTGGTGAGCGGAGCGCGAGAACAACGCACGTTCCGCGCTTCCCAGCAGTAAACGATTCATCCAAAGGAGGATCGAAACACAGCACAAAGAAGGCAACAGGTCGGAGAACAAAGCAGGCCGCCTAGGAGATGATACAGGAGACGAGAAACTGGAAAGCTGCAGCTAAACAACGCAGGCGCATACGACTTCTGCAGGCGAAAAGTCAAAAGTAGTGCAAAATCCTTGGGCCAGTAGTGTCACTAAAGAATCTCTTGCCCTGACAGTGCAGCAGGATTTTTCTGCAGAGAGTCCGTTTACCGTGCGAGTATATAAAAAGGCGAAAGCTTGCACTCGGCCGCGCAAGGACACAGCGAAGCTGGCCGATTTGATGGCGTTTTCTCGGCTGTAGCAAGGTTGAACTTGGCTGTAGCTAGGTCGAACTTGCCTGTGTCGAGGTTTAAAGTTGGTTGTAGCTAGGCCTGAACTTGGTTGTAACCAGGTTCAGCTTGGTTGTAGCAAGATTCCAACTTGGCTGTAACTAGGTTGAACTTGGGTAATGCTAGGCCTTTCTTAGCTTATTGCGGCGCCATCAAATCTGCCGTTGCTGCTATCGGACAGCAGAAAGCCTAGCTTCTCGAATCGCCACTTCTTCTTAGGAAGTACATACTGTATTTGTTCGTGCCACGGCTCCGTCTGATCGAGCGCCGCCTCGCGCCGGCTTACATAGCTGATGCTCACTGTTGGCGCATGCGCGGTACACAGGTGGTAGGTAGGCAGCGCCAGGTGCTCTACCAGCTGCGGCGTCGCTGGTTGCCATGGCTACGGCGCGGCTGGCTTTTTGTGAAACACCATACTTTTTACGGCTAGCTTAAACAGCTTCGCTGTTAAAAAATCTCTTCGTGCGTAAATACCTTACGGCAAACCAGCGTTTGAGGGGTAGGAAATCAGAGTGCACGCTCATCAGATAGTTACCCTCAAAACGCCTGCTAAAAACTGCACCGTGTATTCTGCTATGTATTATCGGATGCAAGTCGAGGCTTTCGCCGCACAGCACGGCTTTGTTGGAGCTCAGTGCCGGATCTAGTATAGCTGTGCTAGTTCTTACTCAAGGAAACCTCTTGTTAAAGGGATAATTACGAAACTTATGAATATTAGCGTGGGTGGTATTTAAAACCAAGCTGGGCATCTCGAGAATCACATAGATTAAAATGCGGGTGGGCAAAATGTTTCAGTTCAAGTCATTGCCAAAACGTGTGTTCATTTTATCCATTTGCAGTAGCCGTGCGCGGCCACGGGAAGAAGCCTTGCTGACTGAAAAAGGGCCAGACGGTCAGCACCTCGAAAGGACAGCCTGGAGAGGCCGAACCTCGACCCAGGGCGTGCTCCCATTCTTGTCAGCAATGAAACTTTGAAGCTAAGAATACAGCCATGAGTCCAAGTATGGTGAACGTTCAACAGCGTGAACAGACGAAGACGAGTAGGCGACACAAACCGTGCCCGTTTGTGTCGCCTACTCGTCTTGTCCGTCTGTTCACGCTATTAAACGTTCACAATCACAAATTGGGCCGGCTAAACACAATTTATAGGCGGCGAAATTTCGATATAAAACCAAATTCACAAAACGTTTTCGTTCACAAGTGCTCTTAACATCGGCCGATGGTATAAAGTCGTTTTAACAGCAAAGTGGCCTGCATCTTTCTTGACATCACTACTGTCTTCGCATAGCTATCTGCTTTGCCGTTTTCGTCAGGAATGAAACAAAGCCCAAAAAAAGACAGCTGTCCGCTGTAATGTCCATTTAGGCGTCTACACTGCGAGAATTGGAACTAACCCTGAAAGCAAAAGTCCGACGCGGCTGCCATTGCTTCCCAAATCGAAACTGGCGTAATGTAAACACCGTTTGGTAGGAATAAACTCTATGAAATGACAAAGGCCGTGGACAGAAAGAGGATCACCTGAATTCGCCTCAAAGAACGCGAGCGCGCGTCTGAGGCGAACGAAAGCAGTACATGCATCTTATCTGGTATCACAGTTGCAGCAAAAAGGGCAAGACCCAATCGCCAGCACAAGCCGGCCTATGCCAGTGCATGCTGAAGTCCATACACCGATATTCTCGCACGTTACTACTCGCTCCTCCTTACGAATGCAAAGGATATGTAACGAAAAAGCTAACGTTTTCCAACCACCGATAACTTTATCTTTGAGCTCATGGAATGGATCACGCAACAAAGAACTTTATAATCAGGTCTTTCTAACAGGCTTGACATGGGACAACAAAAGCCACGCAATTTATCGAGTCATCCTATTAACATTTTGAAAGATTTTCATCACTTAAAGCAGAACTTCCTACATTTGCCATGCGCATATGACATACCCGACTATCGTTTTTGTAGCGAAAGCTACATTACGCCAGGTTTTCGCCTCTTCGTCGTCGCCGCACTTTGAGCCGTGGTCGCACTGTGACGTCACACCACGGCCCTCGATTCTCCAGCAACTCGGCTCGTCGCGGTCGCCGCGCGGCCACCGCTCCTACAGGCGCACGTCCGCCGTTGCCTGGCAACCGCCGCAGCTGGCGCACTCGCCGCGCCCTCTGTGTGACGTCACACCACGGGCCTCGATTCTCCAGCAACTCGCCTCGTCGCGGTTGCCACGCGGCCAGCGCTCCTGCCGTTGGTTTACCCGTTGGTTGACCACAACGTCTCTCCTTTCTTATATCTCTCCATATGTCATCATCGGAGACTTTAATGCGCACCATATGGCATGGGGAAGCACAAGGACAAATGCAAGATGACAGAAACTAGCAAACTTCGCCTGCAACCACGGCATTTCACTCCTGAATGACGGCAGCCCAACGTTTATACGAGGCGTGAATTATGGCAGCTGTCTTGACCTAGCTTTCGTCTCCAGCTCTTTCACAAGAAGTGTTAAATGGTTTTTGGATATCGAGACACATGGGAGTGAACACATTCCTACATACCTTATCATAAAATGGATGTCCAGGTCCTTCCCACGGAACACTATTCCATTAATTGACTGGACTAGATTTACCTCTGCCATGGAACATGCTTGTCGAGATGGTTTGTCCTCTGGATTAGAGGAAACAATCAAGTGGGCAATACGAGACGCAACGCGCATGGTCACGGTTTCGTCGAAGCACACGGATTTGGATATAGAGTTGGAGCGGCTTCGTGCACTCCGTCGTCGTACGGAGCGGCGATACCGGCGTACAAAATCCATCGATGATCTTAGGACAGCCAGACGACTCCAAAAGAAAATTCAACGTAGCATGGATAGATTGGCATCATGACGTTGGACAATGTTTTGCCAGTCACTCGACCCCCGGAAGCCACTTTCACACATCTCGAGAACCGTACGTGGTCTGGTTCCCTCCCTGAACAACGCTTCCCGTTCGAAGCACTGGCGCTCTTCCAGAGGCGGCTGGATGTTGATGTTGCAGAAGACTTTTGTGCAAGGATCGTTGGTCAAGCAACCGGTCCAGGCTCTCCAGGCCCCAGTGACGTCCCTGTTTCGCGTGACTGCCGCATGGATCTTTCTTTCACAATGGAGGAACTTGAAGCGGCTCTTGCTCTATGCAAGCGTTCTTCATCCCCGGAACCAGATGGAATATCCTATTGCGCCTTGAAAAACCTGAGTGAATGTGCACGTAGAGAACTGTTAGATCTCTACAGGGTATCCTGGCAAGATGGCATGGTTCCTGAAGAATGAAAGACAAGCCGCTTAGTTCCTCTCCTGAGGCAAGGCAAGTCCCCACTTGAACTCACCTCATACCGCCCAATAGCGCTGGCCAGCTGTGTGAGAAAGATAATGGAAAAGATGACCCTTGCCCGCTTGGAATGGTACCTGGAACACTACAACATGTTCCCAAATTGCATGGTTGGTTTTCGTCCAGATCGCTCATCAATAGATAGTGTTGTTGATCTCGCTACGTATGTCCAACATCAAAAGTCATGCAAAAGATTATCTGGAGCTTTGTTCTTGGATGTCAAGGGGGCATACGATAACGTATCTCACGAGGCTATCCTCGATGCTCTTGAGATGGTTGGCTAAGGTGGTCGAGTTTTTCAATGAATTACTCATTACCTTTTTATGAGATCGTTCTTTGTGTGTACCGGCGATGGTCAAACCATACGACACTACACCTACCGAGGCGTCCCCCAAGGTGGTGTACTACGCCCCACCCTATTCAACCTCATACTCATTGGTCTCGTTGAACATCTGCCAGCAGCGATCAAGATATCAATGTACGCAGACGAAATATGTAATGGACTTCAGGTGTCACAGGCCCTCAGATACGTGCAAGACTTCAAGAAGCTCCTACACTGACAGCTATATACCTCCGCAACCAAGCTCTTGAAATATCGTCAGACAAATGTGCACTGGTGGCATTCACCCGCAAACCAATGATACCCTACGCGCCATCTCTATAAATGGCCAGATAATTCCTTATCAGAAGACTAACAGATTTCTTGGCATAATCATTCATAGAGATCTCTCATGGAGCCCGCACGTGACCTACTTGAAACAGCGTTTGACAGCAATCTCCCAGCGGCCGGGATCGAATCCCGGCCGCGGCGGCCGCATTTCGATGGAGGCGAAATGCAAAAACGCCCGTGTGCTTGCGTTGTAGTGCACGTTAAAGAACCCCAGGTGGTCAAAATTAATCCGGAGCCCTCCACTACGGCGTGCCTCATAATCAGAACTGGTTTTGGCACGTAAAAACCCTAGAAAGAAGAAGAAGAATTTCCCAGCTTTCAAGTTTCTGGGTGGAAAGACTTGGGGAATGTCAGTACATGCAATGTTGGAATTCTACAGGGCTCCTTTTCTGGGCTTCTTGAGATACAGTTTGCCTGTACTGACCAACACTTGCCAGACAAACCTTCGTGCTCTACAGGCTATTCAAGCTCGGGCTCTAAGGGTTTGTCTTGGTTTGCCGAAATGCACATCAACAGTGGCGACTATTGCAATCGCCCGGGACCAACCCACACAAACGCACATTGCGGCGGTGGAAGTGTTGAGAGTGCACATTAGGCACGTTGCCCGGGCCCGTTCCCATCATCTGGCAACACTGCCGTCAGAAAGGCCGCAGGCATCATTTTGCACTACGATTTCGGATTATTAAACTCGCCTTCCATCAGGCTTCTCCACCGCAACTAAGCCATCAATTCCTCCATGGTGTTTGGACCGACCTGCAGTGCACCTCACCGTACCAGGAATCAGAAAGAAATCTGAGCTGTCATCACCTGCTCATAAACAACTCACTCTGCTCCTATTGCACGAAAGGTACGCCGACAACGTAAATATACTGACGGATCGGCAACTCTCCAGTGTTCCTCTGGAGCCGTGGTTTTCCCAGCGAAAGCCACCACCATCAGTTTCAAGACGTGTCACCCAACAACAGCGACGGCAGCGGAACTTGCAGCTCTTCGCGCTGCACTTCGTCTCGTCAGCCAAGAACAACCTCGAAGATGGTCAATAATTCAGTGACTCGAAGGCAGCACTGGAGCCTTTGCTATCAACCCTGCGACGTGGACCACACGAACAACTGGTATTCGAGATTAGAGAACTAATCCATACTTTGACTGAAAAAAGACACCAGTTGACATTTCAGTGGCTTCCAAGTCACTGCGGCGTCATAGGAAACGAACACGCCGATAACGCTGCTCGGTCGGCTCTTCAAGGCGACGAAGAGGAACCTATACCGTTATCAAGGACAGATGCCGCTCGAAAACTTCGAATGCTCACCCGGGATATCACGTTCTCCCTGTGGAACGCAGGAAGTTTTCAAAGCAACCGGCTGCACAACTTAGACTCCTCTCTATGCCTTTGCATCCCAGCTGGACTCTGCCGTCGAGAAGCTACCCTACTTTTTCGAATATGGCTAGGAGTGGCCTTTACTAAGTCTTTTGCTTTCCGAATCGGATGGGCCGACATAACACTCAACAACCACTTAAATGGGTTCTGAGGTTGGTACTAAGTAAAGAAAACATTAAAGGATGGTGGTAGAAGCCATAGTCATGAACTTGATTCAGCAAAAATGACAATGACTGAGTGAGATAAGATTAACACTCACAAACCACTTAAATGAGTTTGGACGTGGGTAATAAGTGAAGGAAACACTAAAGGATGGTGGTAGAAGCCATATAGTCAGGAGCATTACTCAGCAAAAATGACGTTGACTCAGCGAGAAAAGATTAGCACTCAAAAACCCCGGAAATGGGTTCAGACGTGGGTACTAAGTGAAGGAAACACTAAAGGATGATGGCAGAAGTCATAGTCATGAGCAAGACTCGGCAAAAATGTCAACTCAACAAAAAAGATTAACACTCAAAAACCACTCAAATGAGTTCTGATGTGTTTACTAAGTGAATGAAACACTAAAGGATGATGGTAGAAGTCACATTCATGAGCATGACTCACCAAAAATGACAATGAGTCATCGTGAAAAGATGTAACACTCACAAACCGCTGAAATGGGTTCGGACGTCGGTACTAAGTCAAGCAAACACGAAAGGATGGTGGTAGAAGTCATAGTCATGAGCAGACTAAGCAAGAATGACAATGACTCAGCGAGAAAACATTACCACTCAAAAACCACTGAAATGGGTTCGGACGGGGGAACTTATTAAGTGAAGGACAGGGCTAAAGGTTGATGGTCGAAGTCATAGTTATGAGCACGAAAAAGGCTTTTGCCTTAAGGTCTCTTACGCCTAGCTAGAGGGACTCCTCAGGAACTCATGACATGAATGTCATGACATGCGTGTCATGTAGGTAATGAAACAGCCGCCTACGTCTTGGTGCTCTCATGGTCGTTTTGTTAACTTGCTAGGCAGGCGAAAGCTGGCACTAGGCCGCGCAAAGCTCAAGGCACAGTGAAGCTGGCCGATTGATATTGAGCAGTTAGCCTCCAACGCGTTTGGCGTCGGCAAGCAACAGCGTTCTTGGCACTGTGCCAACCTTGGTTAGCCTATCTGCGTTTGTGGCATGACAGGAACGCTGTCGCTCGTAGGCGCCGACGCGTCCAGCGCTAGTCACGCGAAATGTCGCGAAAGGGAAGGTACCTTCGAAAATGATTGCTCGAGAACGCCTACCCTACATGCGTAGTTAAGTTAAACCAAGTTAAGACCTCGCAGCAACCAAGTTAATGCCCAGCAGTAGCAGCCAGTAAGACTTGATCGACAGTTTCGCTGTGCCTTAGCTTTGCACGACCGAGTGCAAACTTGCCTGTTTTTTTTTTTTTTTTTCATATCCGTGCCAGCAAAAAGCTCCGAACCGGGAGCGTTGCTGTAAACAGTGTTGCACCACACAGCACAGCAGATCTTGCGGTTTGGACGCAGAGCCGTTGCAGTTAACGTCGAGGTCAGTTGAAATTTACATGATCCACAGCAAAACAAAGCGAACAGCACGGCACCGTATAATGACGCTGCCGCTGCTGCCGTTCTCAAGATATTCTTGTGCCACCGCTAGAGGCGTCCTCGTCGGAGCTTACGTCACATCTACGTTGGTTACAGGAAATTTCACATTAGGCAGGTAAGCCTGCTACATCACGCAATGTTATACCTTCCTGAAATGACAGAAGTGCAGCAATTATGTGGAATTTCTGGTATTTGCGGCTTCGAGTAAACGTAGCACAAAGACGTGCTCATGCAGAGCAGCACAGACAAACTAAAATGTTCGAAGGTCTTCGGTCAACGACCTCTTTAGCAGCATAGAACTCAATAGATGCGAGCTGCTCTGTCTAAGGTTAAAGCTGCGGTGGTTCACTGCCGTACCCTGGAACACGCTTGTTATCTGTTGTCTGCTTGCGTCATGAGCACCCACACAGCGTATACAAAAACCTTCAAGGCATTTTTCGAAACTACACGTATATTGCTTGCAACGAGCGTTGTCACTTCAGGCGGACAAAGAAGATGAAAAAAAAAGAGAAAAATACTGAACACGAAGGAATCTGAGCTTTGGCCTGGGGCAAAAACGCGGGTTCTGTGGAACAACTCAAGATTAATCCCAGTGCAGCCAAAGAAACGCACAAAGATTCCTTACCGTCAGCGGCCATTAAACGCGCAGGGCTGCGCACGCAGAAGCAGACGATGCCTTTCAGCGACAAAAAAATAATAAACAACGAACCAAACTGTCAGCCGCAGTAGCAAAAACGAAGCGCAGAAAGAGAAAGGAAGCCGCGCGTGGAAAGGCGTGACTGCGACGGAACGCTTGGGAAGCTTTTTTGTAATGACAACGTCGTTGCCGACTGATCACGTGGCTGTGTGCGCTCGAGGCAAAAGGCGCCTTTAATAATGGGGGTGGGAGAGGATGGCTTCTGGCTGCGGGAGAAAAAATAACAGAGCCCGCGAGGCGGTTGACAACCCTTCAGGCAGGCAGTACGGAACAAAGTCGCACGCAAAAAAGAAAGAAGGCCGACGACAAATGGCTGGCGTTCCGGAAAATGGCGGGGGATTGTCAAGCAGGCAAAAAGGAGCCAAAGCTATGCCTCATCCCAATAAAAAAGTGCAGGGTTGAAACAGCTCAAGCAAGCGTAGTACAGAATCAATGAATACAAAATGAGCGAACCAAACAAGCAACATGAAAGTGCGCAGGACAATTCGGTGCATTTACTTCTGCTTGCTTTGTTGGTTCTTTTACTAATTTCACCATTAAATCATGAGCCAAGTCCTCGAGTCCGCTACTGCGATGAAACGTCGTGTAATCGCTGCCTGAATTAACTCAGTTCGAACGCAAGAGCGCTTACAGATTGGCCCATGCTTCCACTGCAGAAATTGACTAGCGTGATGGTAAATAACAAAGTGTGCTTACGTGCTTAAAGTTTTGTGCATTGGGTTTAGAAAAGAATCTTCATAGATTACGCAGCGCTGCACAGCATTCGTGGTACAGGGTGCAAACAACAGGGAGCTAACGGGAAGCACCGAAAACCTGGCACAGAACAGGATGCGCGAACGGCGAACAAACACAAAGCCTGAGGCGCACTTGGGTAAAATGGCCGTGGAAGGAAAAGAATAAATGCCTCTGGCTGCCTCATAGAACGCGACTGTGCGGTTTATCCTCCACCCCCGATGTTTTCCGGGTGCCTGAGGTGGTTGCGCTCGCAACGGAACCCCAAACAATGGCCGACGGCCCTCGCCGCGATGTAATGACACTGCGCACGCGCAACAAACTCATGGCTCGACTGGAGAGGCTACACCCATGCCCGAAAAAAAAAATATTAAAAGAAGAACTTCATCCTCACCATTTGCTTAATGCCATGACCACACTAACTTTCTATTGTTGCATGTTCAGTGATAATAATAATAATAATAATAATAATAATAATAATAATAATAATAATAATAATAATAATAATAATAATAATAATAATAATAATAATAATAATAATAAAGGGTGTATACGCTTTAGATACTCCGAAAACACCAATAAGAACACACGCAGATCGGATTGCTGATTATTTGCATTGTAGAAGCCAGTATGGTTCCTTTAGCAATAAGTACTAAGTACGATGTCATCGAAGTTAAATCCGGTGTGCCCTAATGCACTGTTATGGGCCATCTTTTATCTGTAATCTAAGTTAATGACGTCCCGAACGTTACTCAAAACACGCCAGTTGTACTACAATTAGACGCAGGCGATTGTGTATTGTATTCCGACGTCTCCAATACGAGTGACCACTTACTATGAAATTATATTTTTTTCTAAGTTCTGTGCTTGGAGTGATTCTTGGCAACTAACAACTAATTTAACGATGACACTCTGGATATTCTTCAAGAACAAAACTACACCTTGGTGTTTCATTTCGGATGGTTTTAGGGGGACCAACATCGCGCATGTAGAGGAGTTCAAGTACCTCAGGGTAATTTTTGCTCATAGCATGAATTGGCAGAAACGTATAGACCGCATCCACTTGAAGCCACTTCACAAACTAGCACATTTAAAGCGAATGTTATAGAACGCTACTAAGAATTTGCAAACTACATGCAATACACTAATGTGGACAATTTTGGAGTATGCGTCGTTGTCTGGTCTCCCTACTCTTCTTGTGACGCTAACAAATTGGAATCTGAACAAAAGAAAGCGATAAGATTCATGTATAATAGATATGCATATAACTTTTCACCATCATCTCAGGCTCATGACTTATCACTTGATACACTTGCACACAGACGCATGTGCGAACACCTTGTCCCCTTGCATAAGATCATACACGGGTCATCGGTTATTGAGACACCAGTTTCATTTGTGAAGTGCTCCGCCCGCGCAACTCGAAGCACTCATCTCCACAACCTTGTTCCATTCCAACCACACTTGATCAGTTTAAAATTTTCAGTTTTCTTACGAACACTCAAATTCTGGAATGTTCTTGACGGTTCACTTCGTCAATTTCCTTCAATTTGCGAAGGAAATCCCTCATCATTTATCTCATTACTTCTAAGACCTGCTTATCTAGTCTTTTAATTTATTCCGATGTATGTAACCTTCAATACGTGCTTTTATACACGCAATATTGTCTCGGTATGACCTACGCGTATATTTAACATGCTCTTATGTTGCTTGCACACTCGTCCGGTTTTGTTTTGTGTGTGTGCTGTGCCACGTTTCATTTATTAGCTATGAAAGTAACTTCTGTACCCGCCCCTGCAATGCCTCGCAATGAGACGGCAGTATATGTAAATAAAAAATTATTATCCTCGTCAGGAAGTCACATAGAATCATGCTGTCATCGTTAGGCAGTGTACAATTTCATGACACATTGCCAAAACTGTTCATTCGAAAAAACAAGCAAAAGAAAAACAATCACATTTGATGAATAGTGGGTGAAGGAATAGGGTTCGCATAGCAGGCGCTACGACAAAAGGACTTTATTCTTTATTCATGTGTTTGTACTAACGAAGAAATATCGAAATGTTGGCTCCAGGCAGAGACATTCTTTGTTCGCCTATACAGTTGCTCTGGCCTTCCTGTTCCACTGACTTATTGCGCATTGTGTGGAGAACACTCGTGTGACATTCGTGACCGAAACTTTTACCTGCTGCTATACGGCAGCGCGCGATGGAAGGGATGTTATAGATTTGGCATCAAACGTCCATGTTCTTTGAACACTACAGTGTTCGGGTCATGATCTTTGTTGAAATTCTTGGTCGCTCACCCGACATTATCACCATCCTTTTGAAATTGAATTTGAATTTGCCTTTGTTTCCATAAACATACAACTTATGGGGGATTTAAGGAAAATGTTTCACACAGCAACTTGACGGGCCTTAAAACCCAGTCTGAGCGCAGCAGCGACAGGCACAGGTGCTAATTCAGGACCGAAAACACACACACTACATTCGAATACAATAAAATGTTGGCTTAAACTTATGCCACAAAAAAAATCAATATAAGAAAAACACTACAAACCAAAAAAGCAAATAGCAGTTTTACACATGAGCAAACAAAAGCATCATCATCATTACCCCTTTATTTTATTATACTGCCATGGTTCTTCACCTACCAACATGCATTTTTCTTTATCTTTCTGTCTCCCCTTACCCCTTCCCCAGTGCAGGGTAGCAAACTGGATATCTACCTTCCGGTTAACCTCCCTGCCTTTCCCATCTCATTTATCTCTCTCTCTCTCTACCGCTCTTTCTGTGTGCCCCTTCGTGGGTCGCCACGTCTTGAGGTCAACTGCAGTGAAACTATAATCAATATGACAGGGTTTTACGTGGCAATGGTACGAGAACGTAACAACGTGATAGAAAAGTCTCCTCCCCATTTGCTGCGTGCCACCGCTCCTGGCGGTTAACTATCTTTTTCTTTACCAACGTTCACCTTCAGCGCAACGCACGTTCTGGCATTGGAGAGGCGCGGAGCATTCACACCGGCGCAAAGCGGATACGTGGCGCCGGCACAAATAACGCCGCGTAGTGCGAGGAAATATGACATTCGATGCTAGGCTGGTCGCAGACGCCGCCATATTTTCCCATTTCGCTCTTCAAAAGCGCAGCGCGTGCTCGCGATACTAAAAGAAGGGAAGTCGAGCAGCAGGCGGGGGGATGTTGTAGCGAGCGCGTTCTGAAAACACCATTTTCCCAGAATAGACAACACTAAAACTACGCGCGCAAACGGGAAGGGAAAGGAAAAAAAAAAGAGGGCAAAGAAAAACTTGGAATAGGCATATACGCGTCTGCGGATAGAGAGTGCCATCACCGCGTCCACTGCCTGCAGCAATGAGGTGGTGCAATGCTGTTGCAGCTGGCTGATCCGCAGATGGAGCGAATAGCGCAACACCCTGTTTCAGTGTATAGAACACGAATGCACACTTCGTCTGCTTTCGAGTAAGGCGAGCGGACGGAGGTGAAGAGTACGTGTAATAAAGTTAGGGTGCCCAGTGAAATGTGTGGTATGAGTGCGGACTCGCGGTAGCTCTTTAAAACATCATCCATCCATCAATGTACATTTCAAAAAGGTTAAAAATGTCAAATACATATGGGAGACAGAGAAAAAACAACAACTAGAAATGAAATAATAAATCAAGCTCAGATGACAAAAGGCTGAAAGATTTCTGTAAGTCCTGAGTGGCGTAAGTATACGAGTAGGGCCTTGTAGCTGGCATTGGGTTCCTGCTTCTGTCCAAGTGCCCTAGGAAATCACTAGCCTGTACTCGTATATCAAATAAAGTCTTGATATACGAGTACGCGAGTCTTGATATACGAGGTATTGACATGCGAAGTTAACGCAAGACCGTTGGTTCCATTGCAGGCCGGATATCTTTTTTGTAAATGCAGTTCTGGGCTTCATTGTAAACAATGTCATGTCAGATACACTGACGGATCCGTAGAATGGCGCCACCATTTAAAGCTGCCCCCGCGCGGGGAGCATACAACATTTACACAGCACGTCCCAATCATCGCGCAAAGACCACATCCCTGGTGCATGTTCCGATAAAGCTATTTCACGTCGCAAATAATTAATGTCTCAGGGTACCAACTTCGAGCGTAACGCTGCTATGCAAAAGTTTAGAACGATGTAGCGCGGCGTTGAACAAATGAGCTTTACATTAGAGTGAACCAACTGCCACGCCGTTGCTATCACAGTGTAAATCTTGACGTCATCATCGTGCCGCCGTCGACAACATCTCTCTGTCGTCGGGCCATTGTTATGCTATTGTCGTCATGCTGCACTATTAGTGTGTGTCAATGCACCTTTATTAAGCAATAAATGTACGCTACATCACGCCACAGTTTGTGTCTTTCTCTATTTCATGGAAATTGTTTTGCATGCACAATGCTTCGTCGTATCTGAATTTGACACTGGAAAATTGAGTATCACAGGCCTAAGTAGGACTTCTAAACATGTAAGCGCTAAGTCGTAAAGCAGCGCAAAGGGACCTTTGCTGTGTCTTAAGACGTCAACATAACACCATAAAAAAGCAATATCATGGATCATGCGCTCTAATGGGCTCCGTTCTGTGATAAACTAAACGCGAGACGACGTTGTCAGTTATTCGGGCATGCACTCACTGAGTCTTGTTTTTCTCTCTCTCAATTCCCCTTTTCTCTTCTCCCAGCGTAATGTAGACAACCGGACACTTTTTTAATTAACATTCCCGCCTTCTTCTTTCTTTTCAACCTCCTATTAGTTCACAGTATGATGGCCAGCATGACAATGAACTCCTTCCGTGATTGCAGACAACTCTTCTTATTTCTGGGGTTTTACGTATTGCACACAACGAAAACAGTGAAGCAGTTGCAGCATGGCGCCCCGAGGTGCAAGTTGGCTCGAATTCATTGGTAAAGCGCTAATCGAATGCAAAGCTGTCGCATGGTTTTCGATGCTGGGCTACTTGCCATGCAGGTGATGGCAGAAGCTCTGATCCTCTCCTGCGATCGCATGTATTCCCTTCTCAACAGCGGCATGGTTAGCCTACGTATAGGTTAAAGAGCTGTTCACGCACGCCTTGTCGTTCAAAGCCGCTTTATTTTTTTCGAGCGCAATCACCGAGCCAACGCAGAAAAAAAAAATCTTGGCAGAACCTCGGTTGATGTCTGGTAAACGATATTTTGCGTATTACGACAAGAGATACGTTGCAGATTTAAGTGACGAACGTGCCCCTCAGCCATCAATGGGGGACCTTGCTGAGAAAGCGGTACTTTCAGTCAGCATTAAAATGTGTTCACTCACAAGACTCATACCCTCTGCCGATCCCAGCATAGTGCAGGATGTAGAAGTGTTGAGTAGGATAAAGTGGAGTGACCGTAGGTTAGTGAGGGCTCTCAATTTTAAGGGAGAAAGAGTAAAATTAGTCATCAAGAAATAGGCCAACCTAGATGCAGTAAGAGTAAAAGCATATCAATCCAGGCTGGCGCTCGCGAACAAATATACGGCTTTAGAACAAAAAGATAAAGATAAAATTGAGGTAATGAATGAAACCCTAACTAGGCTGATCTGAGAAGCAGCAATTGAAGTGGGGGGTAAGGCACCAAGGCTACCAGTAGGTAAGCTCTCCCAAGTAACAAAGGACCTAATAAATAAACGACAAAGCATGAAACAGTCAAACTCAAGATATCAGATAGAATTCGCTGAACTGTCAAAACTGATCAACAACAAGAACGTAAGAGATATTCGAAATTATAACGTGGGAAAGATTGAGCAAGCCGTAAAATATGGACGCAGCATGAAATCAGTCAGAAGAAAACTTGGCATAGGACAAGGCAAGATGTATTCATTGAAAGATAAGCAGAGTAATATCATCAGCAATTTCGATGACATCGTAAAAACAGCGCAATAATTCTACACTGACTTGTGCAGTACGTACCCAGAGCAGCCAAGCTACTTTCATTAGATGAACAGGATACAGAGGCTGCTTCTATAACTAGCGATGAAGTTAGAAGGGCCTTGCAAGAGATGAAAAGGGGGAAAAGCTGCTGGAAAAGATGGAATAACAGTCGATTTAATCAAAGATGGAAGAGATATCCTACTAGAAAAGCTTGTGGCCCTTTATACGCAGTGCCTCACGACTTCAAGTGTACCAGATAGCTGGAAGAACGCCTACATTATACTAATCCATAAGGAGGGAGACGTTAAAGAATTGAAGAATTATAGACCCATTAGCTTGCTTTCAGTATTTTATAAAGTATTCACCAAGCTCATTTCCAATAGAATCAAGGCAACACTTAACTTCAATCAACCAAGAGAACAGGCTGACTTCAGGAAGGGATATTCCACGATGGATCATATCCATGTCATCAATCAGGTAATCTAGAAATCTGCGGAGTACAATCAACCTCTCTATATGGCTTTCATTGATTATGAAAAGGCATTTGATTCAGTAGAGATACCAGCAGTCATAGAGGCATTAGGTAACCAAGGAGTACAAGAGGCATACGTGAATATCTTGGCAAATATCTACAAAGATTCCACAGCTACCTTGGTTCTCCGCAAAAATAGTAGAAAGTTACCTAACAAGAAAGGGGTCAGGCAAGGAGACACAATCTCTCCAATGCTATTCACTGCATGCTTAGAGGAAGTACTCAAGCTCTTAGACTGGGAGGGCTTAGGAGTGAGGATCAAAGGCGAATATCTCAACAACCTTCGGTTTGCAGATGAAATTGTCCTATTCAGCAGCAATGGGCACGATTTACAACAAATTATTCAGGACCTTAACCGAGAAAGTGTAAGAGTGGGGTTCAAGACTAATATGCAGAAGACAAAGATAATGTTCAATAGCCTGGCAAGAGAACAAGAATTCACCATTGCCAGTCAGCCTCTAGATAATGTAAAGGAGTACGTTTATCTAGGTCAATTACTCACAGGGGACCCTGATCATGAGAAGGAAATTTACATAAGAACAAAATTGGGTTAGAGTGCATACGACAGACATTGCCAAATCCTGACTGGGAGCTTACCACTGTCGTTGAAACGAAAAGTGTGCAATCATTGCATTCTACCGGTGCTAACATATGGCAGAAACTTGGAGGTTAACAAAGAAGCTCGAGAACAAGTTAAGGACCGCACAAAGAGCGGTGGAACGAGAAATGTTACGCCTAACGTTAAAACACAGGAAGAGAGCGGTGTGGATCAGAGAGCAAACGGGAATTGCCGATATTCTAATTGACATTAAGCGAAAAAAAAAATGGAGCTGGGCAGGCCACGTAATGCGTAGGGTGGATAACCAGTGGACCATTAGAGTTACAGAATGGATACCAAGAGAAGGGAAGCGCAGTCGTGGATGGCAGAAAACTAGGTGGGGTGATGACGTTAGGAAATTTTCAGGCGCAAGTTGGAATCAACTAGCGCAAGACAGGAGTAATTGGAGATCACAGGGAGAGGCCTTCGTCCTGCAGTGGAATAAATATAGGCTGATGATGATGATGATGATGATGATGATGATGATGATGATGACTCACAAGGCATGACGTGCTTGACCTTGTAACTAATCCATTGCAACAGTACGACTAGAGGCGCTCAGCGTAGTTCTTGTTGTTGCCACAGAATGGGTCATACCCACTACCGGGGATTGGCCACAAAGCAGGTGGGGGGTGGCATGCAGTCGCCGTCTAATGGTTCAATAATTGGGCTTCTGTGCTTAGGCGCCGGGATTCTAAACCGACCATCCAACATTTCTCTACTTTACTTACTCCTAGTCACAACTAGTGGGGGCATACAGCGTGGCATAAATGGCCAGAAACGGACAGACTGCACAGTTCGGGGAAGAGCCAATGAAAGCCATCACTATATAGAAATGCTGTCCGTAGTATTCTAGATGTCCCTCACGACAGCGTGCAGTGCACTGTAACACTTTCTAAGAGGAGCTCAATGCACACAGTGCCATGACTCTGAAAGCATGGTGCTAGGACACGACTCCATCTATTCCGGCGTATAATATCGACGTGTGTGTCTTTTTGCTACATCATTACGGAGACAAGAGATTATGTTTAATCCGGCTACATTCCTGTGACTCCAGCGCCCTTAATAGCGTTCTCAGCTTCGCGTAGGGCGCTTGATAAAACAGTTTCCGGTTATCAGCCGCTTCTTGCGAACGCGAGAGTGATCTTGTGTGAACAGAAGCATCTTTTTTTCTTCGTTTCACGGTGTTCTTTGTTCTGGCGATGTTATTTTAGCGGGCCCATCTCTGGTTATAATCGCGGCTGGGAGTAATATGTAGATTTATGCGCATAAAACTCGGACGTATTATCGCCTGTTCTGTCTTGCACATGTGCCCTGTGAGCGAGCTTAGTCCCTCAAGTGTTGTCACTGTCTGACCACCATGACGCTCGCTGAGCGGGGACGTATGCTCGGGTCTCAATTTGCCCAGGTTTGTACCAGAACAAGAGTCTAGGTTTGAAACTAGTTTGAGTCTTTATGACTGTCTTCATGATACGAGAAAAATTCACGAGACACAAAACTCTTATAGTGGGGTATTTTGCTAACCAGTCCTTTACGAAAATTGAAAACCCTTCATTCGGTGAATTGTTGAACTGTTAGCTTGCTTCTCCTATTGTAGAAAATATTCATCAAGGTGTTGTCAAGTAACTGAGGGCAACACATGACTTCAGTGAATCCGCAAATTAGGCTGGCGTTAGGAAGAAATATTCGACGATTCAAGTTCCGAAACCCAATAGTCAAATCAATGCTATCGATGAATCTTAAGACTTTGAAACTTTGGGTAACAGCGCAAACAGACGACCACAAGAAGGGAGACACGGACACACAGGCGCTGATGAATCTTAAAGTGGGAAGAAACTATGTACAACTTTCATCGAAAGAGAAGAGTCGAAGAAAGGGAGAGACGACAATTGCGAGTAAATATGATCAGCTGCCGGAAGAACGATTCCAACGAGGCTCATTGAAAAGCTGACGAAAACACCGACCGACACTGAAAAAGAGCAGAATGAGTGTAGAGCAGGCAGGTGGCAGACTCAGGAATTCGTACTGGCCGCGACTCGCAACCGCCACTTTCACGACCCGCCGAAACAATGGCGCCCGCTTTCTCGGGCCAGCAAGCGGGAATTGATGCCCCGACAGCCTCTTAACCACAGCCGTGCTCTGTCGCAGGAACAGCGTTTGACACACCGGACGGGAGTCGTCGAGGAGACCACCCAGGCGTATAGCGTCCGGCACAAATGCAAGCATGCCATCCATCGCGGCGTAAACGGCTGTCTACCTTGACAGGCCGGGCCTTATAAA
Source organism: Dermacentor silvarum (assembly GCF_013339745.2). Taxonomy (NCBI): domain Eukaryota; kingdom Metazoa; phylum Arthropoda; class Arachnida; order Ixodida; family Ixodidae; genus Dermacentor; species Dermacentor silvarum. The sequence goes on from NC_051162.1 coordinate 134,762,558, forward strand.
CTCGCAGTAGGCGGCGGACAGGCAAAATCACCCTGCATTGAACATCGCTTCCACGGGAATCTACTGCGGCTAGCTGGCATTTTGGAGGGGCCGTTGCACGTCTTGTATGTACGGAGCCATTTTGTTTTTCTTCTATGCCTCATCACGCTTGCCTTTCCCAGTAGTGGGATCGGCCGCTCTGGTTCGTTCGAAATGACCGCTTTGTGTTCGTGACTGAGAATAAGCAGTGAGAGCGTTTAGAAATCTCTATCGCCCGTATACAACTTTCAAGCAGTGCACCGCGCGATGCCTTAATTTATGCTCTCTAGAAGTGCCACATTCTCTTCATGAATATGGCTAAACAACGTGCAGTCTCGCGGGACCTTCACTTCAAGCTTAATGTCACATAACTGATGTAATTGATGTAACGCTGCAATGTATTGGAATCAGTGGTATAGAGGCGTACAAATAAGCCAAAGGACTGAGTTCAAAAGCACTGTAGCCCCATGTTGGAATTGTGCGAGAACTGTCCAAGGTTGCGTGCTTGGTCCCATCGCCCCGGTCATTTTGATATCTCTCAACTAAGACGAAAACCAGTGAAAGAAACGCATACACGAGATGCAAGGAGTGCCCAAGACGAACGCTGGAACACCAGCATTCGTGCTGTGTATATCTTGTGTCACAGCCGTTCGATCAATGATATTATTTATTTATTTATTTATTTATTTATTTATTTATTTATTTATTTATTTATTTATTTATTTATTTATTTATTTATTTATTTGTTTATTTATTTATTTATTTATTTATTTATTTATTTATTTATTTATTTATTTATTTATTTATTTATTTATTTGTGTCGAGCGACTGTGCTTGCGTACGCATTTCTTCCTCTAGATTTTGTATGATTTGATCATGCACCAAGTTACCCAGCATTTCGCCTTGGTTTAGCTCGCACGATCGAAGCGCATTAAAAAGCTACGTGGTGCTACGAGGTGCTCTCTCTTAAGCACCTCAAAACATCACAGTAAAGCTCCCTATTCACGGTTTGTCAAGGAGGTGAGAATTCCTTGTGGGCTATTCTATGTACGTAAAAACAAAACAAAAAAGTTGTCGCAGTTTCACCTGACAGGCGAAGCATCAATTGCGATAGCAAATTTGTAGAGAGCTATACGGAGTAATGATAGTAGCTTTATCAGCTGTATAAACTTGGACATGCAGCAGCACCGGCTACACGCAGAACTTGTCGACGCCGTCGGCGTTTTGCCCGCGTTCGCACAAAATGCGTACGGCGTTGGTGACTGTTGCCGGAGCCTCTGATATAAATAGGCACTTGGTGCCGCAGCTAAACGTCGCCTCCCTTCCCTCCCCCACGGCATTTAGCGTGCCGGAAGAAGGCGCGTTTGCTCTACATATATGGTGATTGTAAAGGAGGAAAGAGACGCCTACTTCTGCAGCCCTTAAGAGAGCACGGCGCAGAACGCGCGTTTTTTGTCCGCCGTGAGTTCACTCCCCGTGAAAGCGCGCGTCCCTCGCGCCCTTTCACTCGCACATACAGCGTTCGGCGGCGCGCGGCGACGATTTCATCTCCATTGACGTCATACGGAACCTCACGGCGACGACGACGGCGACGGCAGAAATCTGCTTTGGAGTGTCCATATAATTGCTATCGCAATAAAAAAATTACACCATCTTCCCGTAGGGGAACCCTGAGTAGTATGCGAAGCTTTTAGAGACGCCTACTGCTGCAGCCCTAAGGGAGCACGGCGCAGAACGCGGTTGTTGTCCGCCGTGAGTTCACTCCCCCGTGAAAGCGCGCGTCCCTCCGCGCCCTTTCACTCGCACATACAGCGTTCGGCGGCGCGCGGCGCCGATTAATCTCCATTGACGTCATACGGAACCTCACGGCGACGCCGACGGCAGAAATCTGCTTTGGAGTGTCCATATAATTGCTATCGCAATAAAAAAAATCACAGCATATCCACGGGGTGAATGATGATGAGTGGGGCGAAGCTCCGGGGGATCATTCGGGTAAACCACAGAGAGAGGAGAATGAGAGGACGAAGTGAATGATGATGAGTGGGCGAAGCACCTGGGGATCATTCGGGCAAAACGCCGGAAGCGTTCTCCGGAAGCCGGAAGCTGGCTTCCGGAACCGGAAGTGTAACCGGAAGCGGAAGTGGATGCCGCACGGCGGAGGGAGGGAGTGACATAGCATCTAGCATAAGATGCTTCGCATCTAAAAAACCCAGCATGGTCTTTACATTCCCACAAACTTGACGTGCCTTTTGCGGCCGCTGAGAATTTGGCGACTTCCATTGCGACGACTGCTGTTTGGTTTGAGGATCGTAGTCATAAACCAATGTCTCATCCCCGCTAAATCAATCAATCAATCAATCAATCAATCAATCAATCAATCAATCAATCAATCAATGTTCAAAACATCCGACAAAATTCGCTGAACTGTGCCGTACAACTGTCCTACAATGTTACAGACATCCTTTATAGTTAGCCTGTGATTTCCAAGGATAGCCTTACGAACTTCCGCTGTCGTTTCCAGGATTGTGCTCGTTGACGGGCGTCCAGAACGTTCATCGTCGTCAACACTCATTCGACCCTCTTTGAAGCGTTTATGCCATAAGAACATCCTACTTTGGCTCATGGCGTCGACTCCAAAAGCGTCCTCTAGCATACGATGAGTTTCTGCCGCAGTTTTGCCAAGCTTTTTAAAACAAAACTTGATGCAAATTTTTCGCTTCTTGAAGTGTACCATATTGGTTGCTAAGAAATGCGCCAAATCAGTGAAACATTGCGTTGCAAAACACTTCGCAAAACAGTACTTCTTAGATGCAAGTAGTTCAGCACACTTATCCGCAAGGCATACTGCTAGCCGCATCTAGCGGCGGAAATGTGTACCACACTCAGCTTGCCCGTGCTTTTAAAATTCTCGGAACTTCTGGGTAGCACCTCGTATATGAGCCGCACTATTTGCGTTTCTTATTCCAGTCATGAAATGTAGCATTGGTTAATACGAAGCATTCTTTGCCTATTGCAACCACTTTGCGTCTGTTTGGCCTCTTCAATAAAGGGGACAATGTGTCCGGGGGTGGGATGCGAGCTACCGTCCTCAAGGGCTACAGCCATACACTCGTGCTTTTATTTTATTTATTAGACTTCAGACGCATGCATAGCATGCATACTTCTTTCATTTCAACTGGCACATTGAGACGATTGGAACCTACGTCACGTCGCGTAAGAACAATTTGCTTAGAAAAGCGAAAGCAGCTGCGCATGCGCCAGTTTCTTCCACGGCTCCGAGGCGAGAGCTTAGTGCTGCCGAGAGGGAGGCGTACACGTATATATAGCGGCGAGCCAAGCCAAGCACGCCTCATGCCATCGTGGTTGTGCTGTCGCATCGCCATTACCGTGCAGACGGCCTCACGTTGAACACACAATTGCTCGCTTTACAGCTACACGTTGTGCCATCTGAGAATACATTGCGGAAACCTAAACAATGCTAAAAAAGTTCACCATGCCTTCCCCTGTCGCGAAAATGGGGGTAAGCGAAGCTTGTCATGTACGTATCTGACCTTAGTCAGGGTAACGTAAAGTTCACGACATGTCACGGTGAGAAAACATAAACGTTTATTAAATGTATGCATCGAGGAAAGGAAACGTACAACGGAAGGGAAGGGAAAATTTCACGAAAGGGAAACACAAGTAGAAGAAAAGGGAACGAAAAGTAGTAGGAAAGGAAGGGAAAGGAGTAGGTCAAGCACACACACACAACTTTTGCTTACCCCCATTTTCTCGACAGGGGAAGGGCTGGTGATTTTCTTTCGCTCTGTCTCTCTCTCTTTCTCTTTCTTTCTTTCTCTCTGTCTCTTTCTTTCTTTGTCTGCTTCTCTCTCTCTCTCTCTCTTTTTGTCCTGGTATGTGTCATTGAGTTTGGACCCTTTCTGCACTATCGGCAGGAACGGCCCACTTTTCAGCGTGGCACCACCACCACCACCACCGCCGCCGCCGCCGCCGAAACTTGTGAGCCTATAAAGCTTCGCTTAATAGCCCGATACGCACAAATTGTATTGCACTTGATTGCACTACGCACGAATGACTGACACCGATTGCCAAACTGCTTGTGTAACCCAGCAAAAGAAAAAAGAAACGTTGAACCTATTATTGTAACCAGAAGCACTAGAACAGCTGTAAAACGTACACATAGACAGTGCGAGCATGAATGCACACCTATCCGAAAAACCTAACGTCGCAGTTTGTTGAAAGTCTGGGGTAGTCTGGATGTGATAAGGGTAATTTGTAGACAAAGTAACAACCATTAGGTTGTATTAGATGTGGGAAATTATGGTGGTTTCGATAGGACTGGAAGCATTCTTAAGCGCAGCTTTATAGGCTCAGAAGTGTCGGCGGCGGTGGTGGTGATGGTGGTGGTGGTGGTGGGGGTAGTGTCACGCTGAAAAGTGGGCCGATCCTGGCGATAGTGCAGAAAGGGTCCAAGCTCAGTGGCACATATCCGGGACAAAAAAGAACGAGAGGGAGAAAGAGAGAGAGAGAGAGAAGAATGAAAGAAAAAGAAAGAAAGAAAAAGAAAGAAAGAGAGAAAGAAGAGAGATAAAGAAAGAAAATCACTACGGAGGTCAGATACATACACGAAAAGCTTCGCTTACCCCCATTTTCTCGACCCGGGAAGGGCTGGTGATTTTTCTTAACTGCGAAGGTTTCGTACCAAGAAACCTGTTGGATTCCATGTGTAACCACGTCTTACAATCGGGGTGGACGACAATTTTTCCCTTTTATGTTATATTTGGTAAGTGCTTGCCTGGGCACATTTATAAACTACTACGCAAAATAATTACTGGATATAACAAGTCGACATCTTGTACAAACGGTGTAGATACCTTCGAGAACTTGCCATCTGAGTTTGAGAGTTGTCGGGGTTAAGTGGTAGCCACATAACAGAATTGTAATAACTGCGATGCCTCTCGGGCTTCGCCAGGAGACCAACCACTACGCTTGACGCATACGAAATACAAATCATATCGGGTTGAATATTCGCGGAAATAGGCTGCTTGGATAAACATGCTGCTAAAATTCCAAGTCATACAACGAACATTATTGTCATGATAAATCTAACAAGTGTTGTGAAAGCTGGAAGAACGCTCTTTCAAGTATGGTGAACTTATTCTGAAATTCTCGGTGTAGTAGAAGGTAAAGAATTTCGAGATTTAACCCGGCGCATGTTAAGTTTGGGATCTCTGTGAAGTCAGAGAGAGGGAGATAAAAAATAAGGCAGGGATGTTAACCAGTCATCATCCGTTAAAAGTTTATTTCAGAGTTAGTAAATGTTAGTTTAAAGGGCTGTTGGATAGCTTTGGCCACAACTTGCACACAGGAGCGTGGTGCGTGGATCACGTGGTGACAATTATGTCTGCAAGGTATACACCGATGTACGTCGCGAGAACAGCTGAAAATTCAAACGAAAGCGCACGTGCCCTCGTTGTTGCAGAAGCCACTTGAACCGTCAGCAGAGATGACGTCAATTGTGAGGTGGCTTCGCGCGACGCGTAAAGCCGGCTGTGCAGTAACGGCGAGCATCAACGCGAATCAGCAGATTCCAGTGAAACGCAGAGTGGAAAACCTGCCTCTGGAAATGCCCTGATGAGCAGGAAAGAAAGTGAGAAAAAATACTTCACCGACGATTACGATACTCCCTAATGCGAAATTTGAGCGCAGCTGTATACGTGTTTTCATTTCGCGATATATTGACTGACAAGCATTTTGCTGGTAACTGGCTACCCAGCATCGTTTGGGAATGGGGATTTGGTGCTTGATTGGTGACTTGGTGAACGCAGTAGCTGTGGAAGTGCATGCATGCTAAAAAGGGTTAAAGCGGGGTGTATGGAGGTGAACGATGTTTCAGAGCTTTTTTCCTAGCAAGAGATATACCATTCATTCCGAATAATGACTCCGGTACCACCAGGAATGCTGCATAGCTACTGTGTCAGAACTAACGTTGAGTTGGCGTTGATTCCAAGTAGCTGACGTCAGGACGAGGCTACAAACCATGAAATGACAAGGAAGCCTGTAACCGGTGGAATACTGCCACGCGCGTCTTTTCGCCTGCCTGTGACAATCCTTGAAAACTGACTGCCATTACGGGAGACCAGGAGGACGCGATCGAACTTGTATGGGGGCTCCGCAGTAAAACACAACAAATTTCTTTTGTATAGCGTCATTGTACGCTCGGCTGCGTTTCTCGGTATCAACAGCGATTCGCACAACAATTTAGCGTTACGCAGCAGCCAATGTCTGACGAAGTCCCATGGTAGTCACATGACCAAGTATGCTCGGTTTGCTTGCGTGTGGCGGCAACCGTATTTCTCGGTTGAAAGCGATCGTCGCACCCTGCGTGCGCTGCCTTAAGATGCAACGCTACTGACCGTTGTAGACAGCCGCTGCAAGCGGCCCAGCGGCCAACACGAGGCTTCCACAGTTGATTCTATTTTTTTTTCTTTGAACGTCACACTTCAGATCTTACCATTCATATTTGCGCGTGGTCTCAAAGTCGGAACGTACACCAGAAAGCCAGACGTGCCGAAGTGGACTGGAGTAGGCACTCACGTCGCATTAAGGCGGGCGCATTTTCTGCAACGCGGTCACCGATGCATCTGCAATGCTGGGATTTGAGTGTAGCGCTATTTCTTCTCGCCTCGGTATGAGGAAGCGGGCAGCGTGATGGCGTTTCGATGTCGCATCTACGCGGTGGCTTTAGCTCTGGAAGCGTACATTTGCTAAAGCGGTGCTGACAGTCCCACATTACGGGCTTGCTTTCGCGGGCCTTCCGGCCGCGTTTGTTTGTGAATTTATTGGGACAGGCGTACGGCTGTCAGGCGTTGTCTATTACACTGCATATTTCACGTACAATAGGGTTGGTCATTCAGTAGATTTATTTTATCCGCTCCGATGCCTTGTGGTGACTGAGACATGACTCTACGAAAGCCGTTATACGATATCCTGTGTTCCACTTGGTGATCAATACTTCACAGTTCTTTGAGCTTCACATTTGATGCGTAGTTGTCATTGGCCGTGTACATTCCGTATATGCTAGGCAAATGTGGGACTATATGCATCACCTCGTTGTTGCGAGCAGTAGTGCTGAAACTTCAGTCCCCTCACTCCTGATAGAGAAGCAGCGTTTAAGCCTACGCATCTTGTCTGTCGCAGGTAATCTCAACAGATACACTACGTCATCGAATACTTTGCAAATAAACCGCAGCGAATATAATAGGTTGTCTGAGTGCCCGAAAGAGCAGGTCCACCTTAAGCTTTCTTAGCGTTTACGACAAAGCATGCATCTATAGGGCAGCGGAGTACACGTCGGCTGTACCAGTCTCAGTGAAAGCTGTGACGGTGGTGTGGAGCAGGCTGATGCGAACGAAAGTAGTAGGGGCAAGCGCACCCTTGCTGTGCGCCAAGAGTTACGTCCGTTTACTGAGGGAGGTGCATTTCAAGACAGTCCCCAGAACTGAGGTATCCGATTATATGTCTCTTTATTAGATGTGCTTTTATTGGATGCGCATCTAAGAGATCCTGGGTTGCCGGGTATAGCGCAAATCGCTTGTAGCGGCTTATTTACGATATTGATACTAAAACGACATTAGCTTAGCTTAGAAAACAAGGCACCGCCAAATAATATTTATAATAACTAATAATGATAAGGAGAGCTCGTGAATGCTGTTTGCTGTTCTATTCTGTGTATTTGCTTTTTAAATTCAGGTTTTCCAACAAGTTCGAGCCGACCCGCCCTTGTGTACAACGTCGACATCGACGAGTTTCGCTAGTGGACGTCGCGGTGCGACGTAGCCACGGCCACCAACCGCTATCGTGGTGGAAGGCAGCTGCCGGGACGCGCTGCTGCTTTCCGCCTCGCTTCTGACCAAGCTTCTACCTGGTTCCGTCATCACCGTGCTAGGGCTTCAACGTGGAGCAGCCGGTGAGCCTCACTTTGTTTGGTAAGCCTGGAATTCATGATCCTTCAAAATCATTCGAACTCATAGCATCGTTTGCCTACGTCAGCTATTTTGAGCCTGCCCTGCCCTGCCCTGCCCGCTTGCGCGGCCTGCCCGGCCTGCACTGCCTGCTCTGCCTGGCCTGCCTTCTTATGCCAACCCAGTGGCCCAAGTAGTCTATACATGCTTGGAGCACTAGGTTTGGACTCCTGGTCGTGATGCCGTCGTTGCAGTGTCGTCATTCAAGCTTCATGATATCTTACTCTCGTCATGGCGTCGTCGCCACGCTGTCTACACCGAGCAAGTAGCCCAAGTTGTCAAATAGCTTAAGCCACTAGGTATGGGCTCGTGGTCTTGATGCCACCGTGGTCGTTGCATCGTCATCATTCCAGCTTTGGCATCCGACACTCGTCATGGGTTACGCGACACGCGTCAGGCAAGGAGACACGATCTCTCCAATGCTGTTCACTGCTTGCTTAGAAGAAGTATTCAAGCTCTTAGACAGGGAAGCATTAGGAGTGAGGATCAACAGCGAATATCTCGGCAACCTTCGGTTTGCAGATGAAATTGTCCTATTCAGCAACAATGGGCACGAATTACAACAAATTATTCAGGACCTTAACCGAGAAAGTGTAAGAGTGGGGTTCAAGACTAATATGCAGACGACAAAGATAATGTTCAATAGCCTGGCAAGAGAACAAGAATTCAGGATCGCCAGTCAGCCTCTAGAGTCTGTAAAGGAGTACGTTTATCTTGGTCAATTACTCACAGGGGACCCTGATCACGAGAAATAAATTTACAGAAGAATAAAATTGGGTTGGAGTGCACACGGCAGGCATCGCCAAATCCTGACAGGGAGCTTACCAATGTCGTTGAAAAGAAAAGTGCACAATCATTGCATTGTGCTGGTGCTAACATATGGGGCAGAAACTTGGAGGATAACAAAGAAGCTCGAGAACAAGTTAAGAACTGCACAAAGAGCGATGAAACGAAACATGTTAGGCCTAACGTTAAGAGACAGGAAGAGAGCGGTGAGGATCAGGGAGCAAACGGGCATAGCCGATATTCTAATTGGCATTAGGAGAAAGAAATGGAGCTGGGACGCTCGTAAGGCGTAGGATGGGTAACCGGTGGATCATTAGGGTTACAGAATGAATAAGAGAAGGGAAGCGCTGTCGAGGACGGCAGAAAACTAGGTGGGATGATGAAATTAGGAAATTTGCAGGTGCAAGTTGGTATCAGCTAGCGCAAGACGGGAGTAATTGGAGATCGCAGGGAGAGGCCTTCGTCCTGCAGTGGACATAAATATAGGCTGATGATGACTCGTCATATGCCGTCGTCCTCTTACCGTCGTCATGCATTCGTTGGCCTACCGCCATAGTGATGCCGTCGTGGTCGTTCCAACTTCATCACTACAGCATCGTGATGAGACTATCGTCATGCCATCGTCGTCACCCCAGCGTAGTCGTACAGGTTTGGCGATAGAGTCATCGTCACGCCATTGTCATCATGTACTTGTCGTCATCTCATCGGCCTCATGCAACTGTCATTCTATCGACGTCACTGCATCATCGTCATACAGTCATCATCATGCATCCGTTGCCATATACCATCGTTGGCGTCGCGGTCATTTTATCCTCATCATTGTAACATCGACATCCGACTCTCGTCACGCCATCGTCCTGTATCCACCAACATCATTTCTTGCCCGTCATTCTATCGTAATCAATCTCTCGTGATTCAATCGCGATTATGCCGCCATTGTCATGCTATCGGCGTCATTGCATCGTCGTCACACAGACGCTGTGATGAATCTGTTGTTACACCGCCGTCGTCACGCGGTCCTGCCATCATCGTCATTCCCGTTTCTTTATCCGGCTGACATCTTGCTGTCGTCGTCATCTCTTTGTCCTCATGTCATCGTCATCACGTCGTTGTTATACCAGCATCATAATTTAAGAATCGACATTTCATTGTCGTCATTCCGTTGTCGTTATGCGCCACTGGCGTTCAATCGATATCATTGCTTGTTTGTCGCTCTACCGTGGCTGCGTCGGCGTCATACAGTCGTCGTTATGCCTCCAAGCTCACGAGCGACCTGGTGAAGTCAGGGCCATAGCAAAGTGGGACGATATCGGAATATGCGTGGCATAAAGTCAAAGCAACGAAAGTCTTAGTTAACACTACACATTGTAAATAAGCGTGACTTCCGCATTATTGTCTGACGCTACATTTCTGAGTTGCTTTGGCATTACTATCGACAGCGATCGTGAGATTAGTTCTGCCGTAATTTTCTTGAAACTATGAAACGCGCAGACAATTCTGACCAAGCAAGCTTAGTGATGAAGGTCGGGCATGAGGAAAGCCCTGACTCTACTAATGAGAAAACACCTACTTACTCATTGCATGACGATGAAGGTATTGGATGCAGATGAGACATACTCGCACGTGACCTGCAAGAAAAAAAGAGCTCAATGAATTCCTGTAGTCTTTCGGTCAATACAAGACAATATCAGCTTTTGGAAGCTGAATGCGATTGTTGTCGCCTCGGAGGTCTGAGTACTTTCAAAATGTAAGAAGATAGAAGCTTTTTGCTGAATGCAAGTTCTCTCCGTCAAGAGGATATCGGCCAGGTATGTCAGGTACCTGGCTTGCCTGAAAATCATTTGTACCAGATTTTAGAACAGAAATGTGGGAGAGATAAAGCACCCGCCTTTGTGTTATATTGAAAAACAGCATATGGAATACCTGAAAGATTCGGGGGTGACGTCTCCCAGGCTACAAATACGATACTATCACCAAGATGATGGCGTGGTGGAGACCCGCCTTCTCGTAGTGTGATTCTCCGGTTCCGCTACGACCAGCCAATGCCTGACAGCATTCCTCGGCTTTACGAGTCAGCCGGTGAAGGAATATCTGGGTTCAGCCATCCATTGTTACAAATGTCACAGATTTAGCCATTCAGCGAGAAACTGCAGAGGAAACAGAAGCTGCAAAGTATGTGCAGAGGATCACTTAATCTCACTCAATCGCTTAATAGTTAACCCTACGAATGCAGCTTGTAGAACGCCGAGAACAGTTCGACTAGTTTGCATAGGGTTAGTTTGTGTGCGCGGGCTGTATGTGTGTTCTCATGCTCAAACGTGCCGACCTTCTTTCGCGGTAAGCTTCTTGCCGGTTTTAAATAAGATGCCGTGAACGGATGAGTTCACTGTTCCCTCGACTGCAGCTTGTGTTTCGCAACTTCGTTAGTCAATTCCTGACACATAGATTTAGAGTGACATTCACAGCTGAGCAAATTTTTTGGTTAGTTTTATATTTACAAAACGAAAAAAAAAAGAAATAAAGAAAAGAAAGAGAAAAAAGAAAAATGTGGTTGATCCCTCTTATATAGGAATCGGTATAGAACACGAAAGTGAAACGTGTCTTCACAGAAGTAGTGTAATGTTTATTGCACATTGATATATAATGTCTATTGGTGTTTTGTGGCTAAAGCGCCCTTAGGCGTTGATGCACCCACGCTGACGCCTGGTGGCACGTCTCCTCCATCACGACTACCAACGTCGATGACCATGAGCAACCGTCGTGCATATGGAAGCTGCACTACGCTGCACACGCTAGCACAACGCGAAAGACGAAGCACGTAACTGACACACTAATACAACGCGCAAGACAAAGCACGTACTTGAATCGTCACCGAGTCAAATCAGCGCGTACAGCGCGTCGTAATTGCAGCCTCCGCGATCAACTTCAGAAACATTTTCAGAGCTAATTGCGGAGGCCACGCTCCGCTGTGCTGAGTACGGTGAACGCCACCTAGGTGGCGTTGGTAGTGCTTCTTGATGCCAGCGTCCCTTCGAATGCTGGCATCGAGGCGTCGTAGTGCTGAGACCACCGAAGCGTTCACTGTCGGTGCGCGTTAGTGTCATAATGCAGTACTTCTCTTTTCTGCTCGTAGGCGGCGGCACCGCCCCGAGCAAGAGCGCGGGTACACGGAGGAGTGTTAGATATATAAGGCGCGTCTGTGTAGCTCTCTGCAAATGCGTTTGTGTCGCAATGGGTAAAACGCTCGGCGATCTATCGTCGCGGACCGAGAGGTCGTGGGTTCGATTTCCAAATTTTCCATGTTTGTGGAACTTTTTCTTCTGGTTTCTTTCTTTGTATTATGTTCGTGTACATTGTAAGCTGACGTATTTCTGTGACGGAAATACGTCAGTGAAGTCTTGGTGGACCCCGGCATAAAACACTTTCGTGTTAAAAGACCAGCTTTCGTTGGTAGAGAACATTTGCAATTCTCTCGACATGACAAATAAAACAGTCCTGCGCATGCAGCTCCTCGACTGAAGCCGTGCCGGCACAGTAGATATAGTGTGTTACAACCATTGTGCGGCTTAACAGCTTTTACTCCTCGTTGTCAAGTGCCAGAAATTTGCCTTGCGCCGTTTTGCGGAGGCAAAAAAAGAAAGTGGACCGATTACTTGAAAATCCGATGCTCGTTAGCTATTTGCCACCGTGTGGAACCATCGCCGCCAACCGGTTTCCTGGCAACGCTCGGCGTGAGAGTAATATGATGACCTTCTCGTGTCGCGAGAACTTCTCTCATCTCTTTTCCGTTATTGCCGCTTAGCAGACCCGACTTTCTTTTGTTTATTTCGCGAAGCATGTACAGAACAGGTCGAGCGTGGAGGGACCGACGACGAAACAAAAGAAGCAGCCAATAAAGCAAAGCTAAGAATGCGGCAAAAAGAGCGCAGCATGCACGGCCGGCGCACATGCACACAAAGAAAGGAGGCGGAGACCGTTCAGGGGACGAGATTTATGACCCGCCCAAGGGCCACATGTACGCCCTGTGCGAGCATCATTCCGTGTGAGCGCTGCCGGTGTGTGCCTAATTTCGATTTGTTCCGTTCCATTATGGAAGCGGCACGAATGGCTGCCGCTGGTGGGACTTTGTAGAGACACCACCGCAGTAGCCGCCACGAAGTCCCACACGAAGACCACAAGAGTTGAGCAGCGGAGAGAATCGCGAAGCATTATCAACTGGCCGCCTAGCTTCGTCGCTACTGGCCGTGCCTCGACGCGCGCGCACCCCGAACGTTATTACAAAATAATGCGGCACGTGTTTCTCATTACGAGCGCACAGCCGGCGTCTCGATCAAGTGTCTGATATGCCCGACCTTGCTATACCACGATAGCACCAGGATTTGGTTTTGGATTAGCGTTATACGTAATTTGATTCTCAAGCGCATTTGTAGGTAGCATTGCGTTTCTTTCATGTTGGCCGTTCTTACAAAATTATATATTTACTCAAATTCGTGTGGGTGTCCCAGCTGCTACCGATATATAATATATAGAGTGTCTAAGCTAACTTTAACCAAGTTCTTCAAAAAAAAAAGAAAGAAAAAGAAACTTAGTGCCCCCAGCCAAGCTGTTATGTGTTATTCTGAAATGACGAAATTGTATATATGTATGCCTATATATATGCAAATAAATCATCTAGACAACTACACCCTAATCCACCTTAATCCTCCTTCATCCACCTTAATCCACCCTAATCAACCCTAATCCTCCTAATACACCTGAATCGACCTTAATCCACCTTAAACTACCTTAATCCATCTTAGTCTACCTTAATCTACCTTAATCCACCCTAGTCCTCCTTAATCCATATTAATCAACTCTAAACCTCCTTAATACACCTTAATCCACCCTATTTCATCTTAATCCTCCTTAATCCACCTTAATTTGTAGATTGGTGGGTAGACTACCTCTGCCACGGGTCGGCCCGGTATTGCACTATCTTCGAGATCGGCCCATTGTTTTCTCTGTCGACTCGACTTTTTTCTACCCACCCTGTCGACGCACGCACTTTTGGTAAGAACCTAGCCATATACAGCTTCACTGCAAAAAGATCGAAAAATGACGGTGTAAGACACGGTTTTAAGACCTATGATGTGCGCACGCCAGAGGTCTGACAACCGAACCCCGCAGGTCCTATGACTGTATCTTGCACCGTGTTCTTTATTTTTTATTTCTGGTAAAGTCATTTTACCTCGCAAGAAGAATCTTTCTTTCCCACCCCTCACGGCAAGGTAAACAGAGCACAGGAAACCCCCCTTCGCCTGTTACGGACCAATACATACCCCTCCCTCACACGATATCACATCATACACCCCGACATCTACACAAGCTTCACGCGCAACATCTGTAAAACTCAACCGGCAACACTCCTCCACATGCTATGGGAGTGCAAACATCAATAGCCAGACCTTAATTCGGTGACCCTCTCATCGAGATGGCACGCCGCCCTGCGTAGCTCCCATATCGACGACCAAATCTGGGCTACCCAGCAGGCCTACCAAGCGGCGAAGAGACAAGACCTCGACGTCCCATCGTGGGAGGCCTAGGCTCAGCCGACTAAACTGCTAGTTCTCAATAAAGTTCACTCTCTCTCTTTGAACAGCTTGGCTAAAGTTGGCTGGGACACCCTGTAGATTCTAAGTAGCCTGCACTCCCAGTTACCATGCGAACACAGGATGTGCCGTCGAAAAAGAACTTCTACCCCCCCCCCCCTCCTTCCTTTCTTTCTTTCTGTTACACGCACGCACACACACACAGGCGTGCGCATAAACGCACATTGTGTCTTTGTGCTGCATGTGCACGAGCATTGTATGCGATCTCACCAGATTTCAAAACGTGGACGTAGAAGTGCATAGAACATAGCAGTACGTCAAGCATGGTGTTCAAAGCCCAAAACAGTGATGAATCATCTTCTTCTGTCAGTGGTACACCCGCTGCCGCTGCCGTAGTGACCTCGATAGAACCAGTGTGCACTCGTAGTGAACAGAGCGTCCTGGGAATCGGTGAGAAGAAACTGGGAAAGCGGGACGCAGTTTTTGCTGCCAGTGACGGGATTTTTGTCCCCCTTGTTTTCCGGACGAGGCTGCATACAAGGAGCAGCGTGTCATGCATCTTCTCGTTTGTCTCGACTGCGGAGACTGAACGCCGCAGGCCGCCTTTCCCGCGGGTGTGTCATACCACTTCTCGATAAAACCGTGCTATGTTGAGAAGGCTTGCCTAGCTAATTCTAATCGGGGTCCTTAGTCACGCAGCACTCACGTCATTGGGATTTGCGATTGGCCAGTGGTGAAGAAGCAGTCATCGGCTGTACGGATTCGTCGCGCGTGTTCACCGATTATTATCAGGCTCTCTTGCGAGCAACTGTGCCTATTCGTGAATTCCATTCTCGTCTGGCTGACGCTCCATCTAGCGCCCGCAATGCTGCAGGGTTTTCTTGAGACGAAGCAATGGGTTGCTCGGTTTTTGATTTACGGTCCTCCTCCAAGATTGTCACTGCGCGAAAGGCAAACATTTCAGCAACGCAGCCCGTCGCTCGCACCGCGTATATGGCGACATCGACGCTGTCATACCCTGGTTACGGCTGCGTCGGGTGTGTATTTATCAAGCCGAGCATTTCTTATTTTTGTATGGCCGAGCCAACGCATCGAGATAGCAATGCCTCGATTTTCCCCCGCCATTTCCTTTCTCTTTTTCTCTCCCCACACGAGAGACAACGAGAGCTGAAAACGATAGGCGAGTGGACAATGAAGTGACGGCGCCCCACACCAAACACAGCGGAGTGTGGCCAAACACAGATAAGACGGCGACTAGACAGGCATGACTTCTTGCGTCATGTGAGGTGGCACTGCTGTCACCGAGTGAGACCTTACCGCTTGGGGTGTGCGCGAAGAACAAAATGAGACGCTCGTGGAATCGGAAATTAATTGGCTTTTCTTCGTGCTGCCTGCGTCAGCGTATCTCAGCCGCTCGAAGATTACAGCTAACTCTGGCACTGGCGGTGACATTTCTTGGTCGTACATTTTCCTGCCATGACGCGGCGACCTGAGTCAAAAGATGGTGGTACATTTTTATGTCACACAAAGTGCCTCTGCGACGCTTCACGACCCGCGGTAAAAGAAGTTGTCGGCAGTGGCTGTGTTAGAATGATAGCGTGAACTGAGCAAGATTGAATAAACACACGGAGCTAGTTGCCTTTGTGATATTTCTTTTTCTTTTTACATTAGACAGACAGAGAACTCTGCGTATTAACATTCAAAACAAACATGCTTCTTTTGTACTGACCGCACCAAAAACAAAGTTTTACGCTCACTGCTGCTTCACTATCGCACAAACTTTACACGATTACATCGTCGGTCGGCATCGTTTAATAAAACACTTGACACCGTTGTTTGCTTGGTTCCTTCGGACGTGTAGTTGCCAACAGGTAGCCAAACCACTCCACTGCACTGCACTAGTTCGTTTAGCCAATGGTTCTTACGAACGACGGTGTTTTTACACTTTTTTCTTTTCCTAGAAAACTACTCACTAGAGATTCCCGTCCCGGATATGATTATCTGTACCAGAAGTATTTTAGCATGAGTGAAATGCAAATGCAAAACTTTAAGGAAATCGAACTGATCAGAATTAATCACAATATTTCGCCTAAGTGACCTCTCATTGCGAAACAATTTATTATTATTATTATTATTATTATTATTATTATTATTATTATTATTATTATTATTATTATTATTATTATTATTAGACCACCAGGTTGTTCCTGAGCACGTTAATAGAAGTTGTTGCTGCTGTTGTTGTTGGGGGTGTTGTTGCCGTTAAAGGCTGATGACAGACTACCGTTCCCAATTGCGTAGATGACTGCACAGAAAATCTAGGCGTTGCGCTGCTGAGCACGAGGTCACGGGATCAAAATCCCGGCCCTGGCGACCGCATTTCAATGGAGGCTAAATGCAAAAACGCCCATGTGCTTGTGTTGTAGTGCAAGTTAAAGTACCCCAGGTGGTAAAAATTAATCCGGAGCCCTCCACTACGGCGTGCCTCATAATCAGAACTGGTTTTGACACGGGAAACCGCAGAAAGAAGAAGAATGCACAGAAAATCTGGACACGCGCTTTCGTGTTTGCGAAACTACAGAGTGCTGCGACAGAGAACCGGAGAAGCTGCCACATACTCCGGTAGAGCTCGCGACTCTCGTGGAATGTGTCAGTGAGCTGTGATTGGGGATCAATGCTGTCATGGCTCTCGAAGTGTCATTGCAGTCGTTCAATTTCCGGTGGCTAATTAATTCTGGGGTTTTACGTGCCAAAATAACAATTTGATTATGAGGCACACCGTAGTGGGAAGCTCCGGATTAATTTTGACCACCAGGGGATCTTTAACGTGCCCCCAGTGCACAGCATACAAGGGCGTTTTTTACATTTCGTCCCCATCATAATTTATTTACCGCTCTCGAAATCAAAGTGTCTCAGTGCTACTGGGATTCGACCATCCTGAGTGTACGCCCGGTTGCCTCACAGAAGCGAAGTGGGCACCTAAACCTACATGTTAATTATATACAACCGCTTGTGACCAAACCGTGGACTCTTGAGGGTGTGGCGGTTAACTGTTCTTCTCTCCTTTTTCTGTCTCTTTCCGAATGCAAGGTAGCCCCAATCGGGCTTAGGCTGAGTGCTTGCTTTCTTTTGCTATGCACAAACTCTCGCTGCCCCTCTTTACATGCACACCTATGGATGTGAGTTTGCGGCACTATCAAACATGACCGCCTAAATGTTTTCAATATCAGCTGAAGTCAAACGGCAGAGTGTGCATCTGAGTCCCCTGGGGACGTGTTTGCACCGTACCCCAAAAAGCGCCACGAGGGAGTTAATTTATGACCGTACCGTTAATTACTCTAATCGCACCTTCCTCCTCTTCGTTCTGGTCTGCCATCCTCCGAGCCAGAATCGTCCGCAAAGCCGCCCGAAGCGCGGCCATGCTCAAGGCATTCGGGCGCCATTCTTTCGCGTTAGCTCTCCCCGTTCATGTTTCCTTGCTTGTCCAGCAAGCGGTGTTCTTACTATTTCTTTCCGCGCCAATGCCGCCCACGAGCGTGGTTAATTAATTAGAATGCACATTAAGCTGCGTTTCCCTGCAGAGAGCAGCCTCAAAAATTCCTGCTCAAAGAAGACGACGAGGTTCCTCTTTGTTGTTGCTTTATATACGGGCCACATGTTGAAGGCAACAAAAGCAACAACAATGCTTTATATCGAGTTCAAATAATGTAAATGAGCGGTCGAATGAAAGACGCACTGTTTATTTCATGCCTAACGTTGATAGCATTGCATGTTGAATGATTGCTTCACGATCCAGCCCTCTCGATTTCGGTTCCTAACGTGCACCACTGGCTTTGGCGTTCAGCAAGCAATACGCACGAGCAGTTGCCCCGGAGCATGCGAACCTTGTGCCTACACTCTAGAAAAAGTACCTTTTTAGAGGTGCTCATATTCAGATGTTATTGATGTCCAATGTTCTCAAATACTGGCGATATTTGCGCGAGTTTTTATACCTTGAAGGTATTGAAGGTGACGTCAATAGGAGAAAAATAATAGGAGTAAACATAGCTAACTCTACGAGTTGCCATGTTAGATAACGCATCATTAAGTCATGACGTCTTGCGCTGCAGCTGAGTGTCTAATGGCTCTGTAGACTTTATGAACGGGAATGGTAGACACTAAATAAATTTGTATCTAAGGTGTTTTCTTGAGTCTATGACTCGGTCCCTTGCACTTCGTTCAGAATAGTCTCGGAATCTCGCCGTTGCCACTGACTGTTGCGATTTCAATGGGTTTTCGAACCTCGGGGCTGCCACAAATGTTCAGAATTTAGTAAAAATTCATTTAGGCCTAGTTGGTACCTAATTCTGAACTTAAACTTACAGCGCAGTTTCTGTTTCGCACGTGGTTGACAAGCCCAACACGCATGGCGTTCACAGAACTCAAGCTTTAGTTCCAAGAAGTGCGACACATTGTTTTGTGGACTCTCGTGGGTAAAAACAAGACCTTGTCCCTGTTCCTTAAAATCGTCTAAAACCTTATTGATCGTAGCTTGGTAGGAGGCGTCAAGCGATAAAAATACATCAACATATCTAAAAACTTTTAAAACTTTCCGCTCTATAAAAGCATGGTCTAAAGAACGGTCCACACTAGAACGAAATATATCAACAAGAACGGGAGCAACACATGACCCAACGCAAAAACCATTCCGTTGTAAATACGGTTGGTCATTAAAAACAACAATAAATGTAACTTGAAGGTAATATTCCAAAAGACTTAAAAAGTTACCCACTGAAAGTCCACCATCATTCTGGAACGAAATCGTACCACTGTTCTCAATACATGTACAGAAGACAGAAGGTCACGTTGTGGAACTGAATAAAATAAATCTTCAACATCAACTGAGCAACCATAACCTACATCCTGATTCCCAAGCAAAAACTGCACCATCCGAATTCTTTGTTCAGAAAGGGTCGTTCACTGCTAGCAACGTTTAATTCTTTTGCAAGAATTGGCTTATATTCTTCTGCCAGCAACCTATATGATATGCGATAATTTGGCAGATCTCTAATGTATTGTGCGCGCCTGCACGGTTGTGGCCTAGGGTCTATACTGTATTTTCGCGCGTATAACCCGTTCTTGCATTTAACCCGCACCCCTAACTTTGAACTCCACGAAAAAGAAAAAAAAATAACCTCGCGTATAACCCGCACGCGTATCCGGAAAAATGAGGACTAGGAAGTTACAACTACGCGCAGTCATCATTTCATTTTCAAAACAAATTTATTTCAATACGACTGCCGCAACGTTGTCGGTGCTGTCGTCCGATTCACTGCTGCCATCCGAGGCTTCATCGCCGCTCTCAAAGACGTAATTGTCTTCGGAACCATCTCGCAGCAGCTATGTTGCCGATTTCTTCAGCACTGGCTACGATCTTCAGTTTCTCTTTCACTGTGAAAGACTGCCGCCGAAGCACACTCGTGATACTTAAACAAAGCTGGCCAACTGTGCAAACTGGGCTTACAAGAAACGGCACCTGACTTATGCGAAAAGCGTGCGAAAAGCATCTAACCTGACTATGGATGTGGATCTGGCTATAACCTGTGTTGGACTCTTATTGGCTTAACACACGTCGATGTCGACAGGCATGTGGACAACGCGGACTCAGCACGGCAGGCCGCGCGTTGCCGTGAAACCGACCCCCACCCCCTCCCTTCGCGAATCATC
Organism: Dermacentor silvarum; assembly: GCF_013339745.2. NCBI lineage: Eukaryota > Metazoa > Arthropoda > Arachnida > Ixodida > Ixodidae > Dermacentor > Dermacentor silvarum. Next base: position 134,782,680 of record NC_051162.1, read on the forward strand.
GCAGATAAACCGCACGCCCACTTTTTAAGCAATTTTTTTCGCAACTTCTGGTGCGGGTTATATGCGAGAAAATACGGTATATGCATTGGCGATCAAGAAATAAAGAAGTTGATAGTCAGCGCCAGCGTGTGTCATATCTTCCTCTTGTGATTCGTCTTAGGTGTTTGCGCTGTACGTTTAAGTTGAGAATTTATTTCTGCAATCCCGTGGCTTAGGCGAATGTTGCCATTTTTCCGGTAACGAGAAACAGAGTCTCGAAGTTGGAGAACAAGCTAATAACTTTATAGACGTATATTTATGTATTATTTACAAGTATCACGTAGAAAGATGTTTCTAAATGGTACCGCGAGAAAGGCGTTTCTCTTGGTTCTATGAACTAACCGGACAATTATGCTTGATTCGTGGTGCCGAGTGGTAGGTACAGGATGACAAATGTCAACGTCAGCTTCTGTGACTTCCTCCTGTATGACTACACCCAGTTGTTTTATTATCGTTACTGGTTCACTTTCAAGAGGAATGCCTTTGATCTCAATCTTGTTGGCGCGCTGACCCTGTCGCGATTCTTCTATTTTGTTTGTCAACTTCACATTTTCTAAACGAAGTTCTCGGTTCACTGTCAACGTTAAAGGATGCCGCTTACCTAGAGATGCGAAAATGTCCACGTTTATAATGGTTTTCACGCTTAGAGTAGTGTCGCCCTTGCCGACAAGGAATTCTTTGAAGCAGCAGAGCTTGCGCGTGTCGCGTTATAGCAACGTCTGAAGAGAACAAATGATATGACGGAGGTGAGCCTGCATGCACTCGAAGGACGTACTCGGCCACCTGTCGGCACCGTCCACTTATAAGGCGCCCTTGTTTCTCTCGATCAGGTTTTACTCTATCAGCTTCTACACGCTTTTCCATCACTCTCCCTGCTATTCGTCTTGCCCGTTAGACTGCCGGTGAAATGATCTCCCCAACGACTGTAGGCACATAGTTTAACGCTCTTCGCTTCAAGCATGCACGGCGATTATTGTGGGCGCTCGTGAGGTTGACACCTGTTCGTAAACGAACGCAATTTCTCTGAACCACCAATATGAAGTACGCTTTCGAAAGCCTAAGCAATATATTAACGCAAAAAAAAAAGAAAGAAGAAACTGATGTACTCGGATCACCTTATTCGTCTCGCTCGATGAATGCGATAGTCTCGTGATATAGCAGTGTTTTCTGGGGAGTGAAGACTACAAAACAGCTCCCGCACACAGCGGCGAGCTCTTCGATCCGGCCTCCAAACAACCGCGCCGACCAATCCGCGGTTTAGAACACCTTGCCCAGAGGTTCGGGCCGAATAAACTTTCATCGTGCAGTGCTGGGGGACCCAGCCTCGCTCGACGCTGACTCAAGCCCGTCGGCTGTGTTACTGTGACCGCTGCAGTATGGGGTCGAAACACGCTCTGCTCTTTCCTTCCGTCCTGTACGTTCGTATACTTAGGTCGTCATGGCGCCATGATCACTGCGAAAGACATTCGGTTACCATAGGACCTTGTTTTTTTTTTCCCCGCAGGCACTAGCAAATTTGGGTGAGCGCTCTAGAAACACGAGAAAAACTAAATAAGTAATAAAACATTTCACCGACGATTAAGATACTAACTAATGCGAAATTTGAGCGGGGATATACACGTGTTTTGATTTCACGATATATTGAGGCAAACAATTTGAGAGATATATTTAGCAGAGTCGGCAGTCGTCCGAAATATGATCTGCGGGGCAAACGCGTCGGCTTTTATACATGACTCGTCGAAGGTTCCAGTGTAATCGCTGGTTCCGCTTGGCTTCCAGAAAGTACTACACAATTCGCGTCGCGCATACAATCAGATTACAAAACAATCGCAAACATGACAATCGAAACAAACGCGAACGAGACCAAACCAAGCAAACCAAACAAGGGCGAGCGAGAGCTGAAGCGAGCAGACGGTAATACGAAACAGGTAGGCCGGCCGGCTAAGACTAGATACGAGTACGCATCGAGTGGTCGGGCGGGTCCGCATGAGTTTCCAGTGCGGCACGTCACTGAAGGGGCCGCTCTTCTCCGCCGTTCGCGGCTCGCGTGTTTCATCGGCCGCTCCGCGTTCGCTCTTTCACCTTTCGCTGTTGTGCTCATTAACGCCGCCGCCGCTCACTCGCCGCAGGAAAGAGTCATTAAGAGCTGCGCTCAAAAAAAAAAAAAAAAAAAAAGCCGTACGTTCAAGGCGAATGCGAGCGCACGAGGGGTACATTTTCAGCGTAAAACATTGAACTTCGTTTTACTCCTAAAGACCGAGTCCATCTATTCCCACATTTTTCTTTCCTATTCCTTGTGGCCCTCTCCCATGCAGAGTAGTATGCAAGCGACTATACACACTCGCCAGCAGAAATGTTTGCGTTTAATTAGTATTTGCTTCCGCACATGTCGCTGTAGTGGAACCTGTCTGCAGCGTATATTCACCCGCAAGTGCCTGAATGCATGCTCGCATCGAGATGCCCTCCGTGTCACACAGAGGTAGGGAATGAAGCCAGCGTAGTGCGTTGAGCACCGAAGATAGCGACTCGCACGCTTGCGCTGGCTGCTTCCTTTGCGCGAGTGGCGAGCCAGATGCCAAATCGAACCCAACTCGAGCTGTAAAAGCAGAGGAGGCAGGGGAATCCGTCGGAGGGGGCGTAAAGATAGCGTCCAAGATCATCGAGCTCCGAACGGAGTGAGGGGGATGTTTCTTCCCCCATCTTGCCTCTTTCTCTCTGACTTTTTTCTTCCTCCAGCTCCCGGCTGTCTACACGTGGTCAGCGCGGCTTTACGTTCTTCTGCCCCTTTTTTTACTTCCTTGGTTCCCCAGCCGTTCTCCTCCATCCACCGTCGTGCGGCCTAACGGACGGGGCGACACGTAAGCGAAGCCACGTGAAGTGCGCTTCTCGGGGAGTTGTTTTATGAGCACGGCGTGTCGTAAATACGAGAACGGCACTCCCTTCTCTGCCGCCTCAACCCACGGGTTCCGGTAAGGCAGCAGGCGCCCTTCTCCTGAATGCTGAGCGTGCCAACCTCATCTAACAGCTTTCTTTAGCCGCCTGCTCCGGCCAGCGGACGTGTTGTTGCGTCCGCGACTCCCTTCAGAGTTAGTTCGCTTTTACCGATTCTTTTCGTTCCGCGGCGGTACTTCCCGGCCCTTAAGTATTTACAGCTTTCAGCATGTACTCGCAGTGTCTATGCCTCGGCGGTGCACACACGCTGTCCCTTCGTGCGGTGATCGTGCGCGTTTGTATCTACCGAGGCTTCGCACCGCGCCACACTTGGTGAACGCGAGATATTGCCGTCTGCTCCGCACTGGGGCGTCCCGAACGCAGCGCAAACCAGGCGTTATACTCCTGTCGAGTTATTATCATCCCGCCAGTTGCTTCAATACAGCAGCGCTTGGTTTTGGGTAATACTCGCTTGCGGTGGCCACTGGTCGATTCCCAGCTTCAACGTTCCGCTTGCGTTCGTATAACTGTGTTTTCGTTTTCGTGCATTGCTTACTTACTTCGATGTTTAGTCTTCGATGTACGTTTACGCACACGTTTCCCCATTATTATTCTGAGTTCGCCATCAACGTCTTTCCTTTCCCAATTTTAACTGAACGCCACCTGTGTGCTTTCGCTCCGTGGAAACACTAACGATCTACTACTACTTAAAATTCATTCTGGCCCTTTCTTTTTTTTTATCGAGGCTATATACGAGTGGATCACTGCAACGTTACAGGGAAAAAAATGAGAAGGAAGGAAATCAGCAGACTTCAACGATCCCTTCCGATTTGAACTATTTACAGCGACAGCAGTTATTCTGCGGCTATCCTCCCTTATACAGCTTCGCAGTCTTTGATGTACATGGTCGCCCAGATTGGCATACATGCGCGAAGGCTTTTTCTTCTCCACAAAGTGAGGATGAGGCTGAGCACGGCGTAACAGGATGGGCCGACGCAGAGAAGCCAATTTCAAAAGCGAGGATAATACGGGACACAGCTCTTCCTAACGGGTTCAGTACCTAGAAATATACAGCAAGCATGATTGCTCGAGGTTGTAGTAAGTGATTGGTGCAGTACACATTCCTGGCGATGGAAAAATCGGCACCAGTCTACGGTGAACAACGGAAGTGAATAGGGAACAAGTGAGTAATGAAGAGGGTATCATCTTCGCTGATATCTGACTCTGCAGCTCTCAATTCATGAAAGGTGGTGTTTAAAGCTAATAACAATAGTGATAAAATCACCTCGAACTTCGACAGAAGCGCTCCAAGTTTGCCACCGAAACGCAAAGCAATAGCGCTCAATGCAGCGAAAGCACATATAGGATGAGTCGTGAACCACCGTGAGGTGAAGTGAGTTGCAGGAAGACTACAAAATGAAAATATCTCCACACGGGAGACATGGAAGAGGTGCCATGACTACTCACACGGCGAGTGAAACATATTCGAGTGGCGGGGACAGACGAACTGAATTACGAGTCTAAGCGTCCTGCAATGGGCCTCACTTTTTTGCCCGTTTTGTGTATTCTAGCACTCGCAGCTTAGGATGTGTTTGACTACAGGGTAATTTTATTAAATTCAGAGCATACATTTCCAGTGTTTTATCCACTTGAATAGAGAGAGAGGGAGAGTAAATGTCCAATCTCACCCTTAAGAGGAAGCTTCAACTCCGAACATTCTATCTGAATACGTGGTAATGGAGAAATCATTTCCTCAGCATCGACTGCCCAAATTTTGAAAATTTGCTGTTGTTGCGCTTAAATAAAAAATTCCAGGTCTCTAGTGACTTTAGCAAATAGATATTTCCTTCCAAAAATAGATACAATTTCCTTACAAAGCCAGCTGAAAACTGCAAACTTAAAAAAAAAAAAGGGGGGGGGGGAGCTCAGGTACCAAGTTCCCGTCCCCGTAACTGAGTAATGAATAACAATATCACATTTC